>NC_142021.1:2422329-2539829 GCF_049901735.1 Notechis scutatus | reverse complement strand
CCCTCGTTCCCAGGGACCCCCACCCCCCACCCCGCTGAAGGCAAGCCAAGCTGGGGAGGGCCCACATGTAGAAGCCTCTTGGGGGGGGGGGAGGGACGTTGGCCTTTCGCATCCGCCTTGGCTTTCCCACCTGCCTAAAGCCCGGCCTGATCATGGATAGCCGTGTGTTGTTGTTGTTTTTTTTTCCACTTTGTGCACGCCTTTTTGTCACAGAGAAAAAAGCTGCGAAGGAGGGGGAACATGGGAATGGGAAAGAAAGGAGGTTGCGCTCCTGACCCCACCCCGTCCCAAATTAGCTCGCCTCGGTCTTTGGGGAGGCAGCCTCTTGGGCTCGGGCGCCGCGGCCGTGGAATCGAATGGCGCACTTTCCTTGGTTCTCAAGGAACTATTAAAAAGAAGAGGGGCGCTTCATTAAAAGCCTGAGTCCTGCCATGGGATGGGGAGGGGGCTATGCTGGCTCAGAGGGCTCTTTCCACCAGTAGTTACCAGCTAGAGGGCTGCTGAGTCGGGGGGATCTTAACTCCGTGGCCAAGGAGGACCCAGATGGGGAGTTTTCTTCCTGTGGGTTCCTGCCGGGGAGCTGTTCCCCTGGCACCCACACCCCCTTCTGGAGCTGCCTTGCCCGCTTCAAGTGACTCCCAAGCGGGGCAGGCCAGCCCTTGGGGCTGCGTTGGGGTAGCAATGGGACAGCGGACTTGTGATATGCATCGCCAGCCTCCCTCTGGGATTGTAACCCCCTTCTCGCACCAGCACAAGAATGTATCAGCACCGCCAAGAGAATAAAAGCGTTTGGATTGTTGCTCCCTGCCTCATTCCTGCCTTCGCCTCGTCTGCACACTCCTCTCACTCTAGCACTGATGCTGTTACCTAGTTGGGTCATGAAAGGTCTGCAAGAAAGTGAGCACGCTCAAGGAGCACCAAGGACCCCTCAGTCCTCCTCTTTGAAATCCCCGTTTTCTTCTAGCCCTGATGACGTTGCCTAGTTTGGGTCGTGAAATGTCAGCAAGAAAGCTCAGAGAGAAACCCGCAGTTCTTTCTGCAAACCTCACTCGCTTCTAGCACTGATGATGTTACCTAGTTGGGTCATGAAAGGTCTGCAAGAAAACAAGCCAGCTCAGAGAGCACCAAGGACTTCACAGCGATTCTCCTCTTTTCCTCCTCCTCCTCCTAATCCTCTTCTCCTCCCCTTCACAAACCCCACTCCCTTCTACCACTGATGATGTTACCTAGTTGGGCTCATGAAACGTCTGCAAGAAAACAACTGAGCTCATAGCTAAATGTCTCTGGAGGTTCTCAGTCAACCAGGTTAGGGTTGTTGTTTTTGTTATTTTTCCCAGGAGGCCACTGGACTTTTCTTGGTTTTTCTTTGAAGAGGTTTCCCTCCTCATCCGAGAAGCTGCTTCAGTTTCCCAGTTCGGTTCTTCTTCAGAGCTGAAGAAGCTGCTCCAGATGAGGAGCGAAACCTCTTCAAAGAAAAACTCAAGAAAAGTCCAGTGGCCTCCTTGGAAAAAAGAAAAGAAAGAAAGAAAGAAAAGCACCTTTGGATTCCCCTCGCTATTGTGCTCGTGATGAACGGTAAAGTTTTTCAGGGAATTTTACCCCACGAGAGTCAGGTCTCTGCTGGTAGACGAAGGGCAGCTTTATTGTTAAACCAATTTGGGTTTGGCGACCTGCTCCCCACCAGCCTGCGTTCCCACAGCATGATAGGACGTGTCTATCCACCTCCGGCAGCAACAGCTTTCTGCAGAAGGCTTCATCCTGTCCCACACAGATGAGGCACAGCTGGAGGGGAAGAAGCCCCGGCCGCGCGAGAGGCACCTAACGCAGTGCCCGGTGCAAGAATGCCAGTCTTGGAAGGAAGGGTAAAACCACTCGAGGCTGCTTCCAGTCAAATCTTGTTAAGGGAACCGTGATCTTTACGGAGTTTCAGATTAATTTTTGCATCTGAATAAGGAGATCTCTTTAATGGAGTTTCAGATTATCTAGATTATCTTTATGGAGTCCCAGATTAACTTTTGCATCTGAATAAAGAGATCTTTTTAATGGAGTTCCAGATTATCTAGATTAACTTTATGGAGTTCCAGATTAATTTTTGCATCTGAATAAAGAGATCTTTTTAATGGTTCCAGATTATCTAGATTATCTTTATGGAGTTCCAGATTAACTTTTGCATCTTTGAATTCTGAATCTGAATAAAGAGATCTTTATGGAGTTCCAGATTATCTAGATTAACTTTATGGAGTTCCAGATTAACTTTTGCATCTTTGAATTTGAAGAGATCTTTTTAATGGAGTTCCAGATTATCTAGATTATCTTTATGGAGTTCCAGATTAACTTTTGCATCTGGATCTGAATAAAGAGATCTTCTTTATGGAGTTCCAGGTTAACTAGATATTTTGAAGGCCCCGAGAGGTCTCCTCCCTTCCAAGAGGCGCCCCTCACAAAACACCAACCGAGCACATCGAATTCTATAGGTCTGAGCCCCCAGCCCCCTTTTTCTCCTTCCTGTTCTTTATGGCTTCCACATCCGGTGGCAGAGAATTGGCGGGCGCCATCTGGAAGGCTTCGGGAACAGGAGAATCTGGTTTTTCTTTCCGGTAGAATCCCAATTCTTGCATCAGTTGGTTTATCTCATCCCGGGACATGTCACTCAAGGGGATTCTCTGAAAATGAAAAGGCAAATCGTAGGGAGATGGAGCATCCTCTGGCCACGACCACGGCAAGACAGCTGGATGTTAACCAACTTCATCCCTGGAAGCTTTTCAGAAGAGACCGGACTGCCATCTGTCAGAAATGGTGTAGGGTCTCCTGCTTGGGTAAGGGGTTGGACTAGATGACCTACAAGGACCCTCCCAACTCTGTTATTCTATATTCAATGGGAGAGAAGTTGCCTTTGGAAGTTGTGGGAGCTTCATCACTGGAAGCTTTCAAGAAGAGACAGGGCTAAAATTTGTCAGAAATGGGGAGGGGTTGGACTAGATGACCTCCAACATCCCTTCCAACTCTGATAATCTGTAATCAAAGCATCCTTGGAGATGCCCAATGCTTGGGCAGTGGAGGGGTTGGACTAGACGATCTACAAGGTCCCTTCCAACTCTTATTCTGTAATCAAAGCATCCTTGGAGATGCCCAATGCTTGGGGGGGGTGGGCTAGATGACCAAAAGGTCCCTTCCAACTCTGTTATTCTATCTTCAGTGGGGCAGCTTGCCTTCGGAAGTTGTGGAAACTCCATCACTGGAGGCTTTCAAGAAGAGACCGGACTGCCATCTGTCAGAAACGGTGTAGGGTCTCCTGCTTGGGTGGAGCGGCAGGTTGGACTAGATGACCTACAAGGTCCCCTTCCAACTCTGGGAAACCTCAGGGTTAATCTACGCGGATCTGTAACGTAGGCGCTACATGAACAGCTGGTGGCCACAGGGCACAAGCCTTGCCGAGCTAAACACGTTCAAAGCCTGGTGACTAACAGGCCTGGTAACAGAAGAAAGACCAAAAGGTGAGAAAATCTCACCTGGAGCTCTTCGAATTGAATGTTGAGCAGGATCAGTTCAGGGTCCGCTCCAGCCAGGTATTTCAGGTCCATGTTGTGGCTTAAGGGGGGAAGCGTTAAGGAGCCGTATCGGCTGCTGTGGGAGGATACTGCCATGCGCATGTGGTGATTGGATTGCTGGCATACACTGGGATTCGGGACTATCCGTGCCTCCTTTTGCAAACTGGAGCCCCGTGCATAGCCTTCCCTGAAGCTGCCCCCCCTCCCACCCAATGCGCTTCGTCTACGAGATCCCAGATCCCAGCCAGAGGTGGGGAGTTCTGAAATGCGTTCGAAGAATTGGAAGTTTTAGCGAGCATCCCATCACACGCAAAAGGGGAGGGCAGAAGTTTCTCTGTGGATGTGCAAGGGAGGGATCGATGACAACCCGCCACAGCTGATTCTCTGCAGGACAACTCCCCGAGGTCAACTCACAACCCACTGCGGGACAAGAGTTACACTAATATCAAAGAAATGAGGAGAGGGGGAAGGAGCCAGGGACTCTTCTGCAAACACAACCCATTCAGTTACAACGGGTTCAAAAATGCCGCCCCCCCCCTCAAAAAAATGAGTTTACCCAGTAACCCAATTAAGCTGCCAGAGTGAAGGCAGCCACTGCCTCTCGACAAGCCGCTGTTGCAGGTAAACCTGCCCCCAACAGGTAAATGTGGCCGGCCTCCTTCAGGAGGCACAATTCCGGGGTCTATGACAATTCGTCATGGCCAACTCGCCCCAGGACCAGCGTTACATTCATAGCAAAGAAACGGTGGGATGAGATCATGAAAGGATGCCACAGGAGGGACAGAATGTGAATTGACAAAGCTTAAGCGGATCTTTTATTTAGTTTAAATAATTAAATTCAACTGTTAAAATTGTCCTGCAGGAAGTTGTCCCCACAGCGAGTTGGCCGTGGTGAGTTGGACCGCAACAAATTGGCCACGGTTGAGGTGGCTGCAGCGAGTTGGCCGTAGCGAGTTCATCATCGTCTCCTTTTGATGACCCCCCATAATCCCATGCAGGGTGGGGTCCAGGCAACTGAGTGGAGCTGAGTGTTTACTGGCCGGATGCCCTTCCTGTCACCAGGGCAGAGTTTTTTTTCTTCAGCAGATATATTCTCAGTGTGCCCCGAGAGAGAAACATCTGCCTCTACCTAGGATTGAACTCACAGCCTCCTGATTGTGAGGCAGGAACTCTACCTCTGGGCCACCCCACCACCCTTGGCTGTGGCAAATTAGCCATGGAGAGTTGGCTGCCGTGAGTTGGCCGTAGTGCGTTGTCCCATTTTGTTCAGGGAGGGACTCTGGCTTGAGACTCGGCAACCCTCAACCGGGAAGGACGGCAGAGTCCAGGTAGCGGATGAACCCAACAGAAGGTGAGCCTGGATGAGACCCCAGCAAAGGATACTACAAAGGCAGGTCTTCGTTGATAAAGGCCTTTACCTATAAAAAGGAAGCATCAGCTGTTAGGAGACAGGCTGGTTGCTGGAGACTCTGCTGCAGGTATAGGTAGAGAAACAGGAAGGCGAAAGGCTTGGCTTGTACCCTTCCCAGTGCCCAGAAAGGAAACCTGGTAGCCTCTGAAAATCCCAGGCAGACAATTTTGAGATTGGCCCTTCTGGACAGTTGCTTAAATAGGGAGCCAGCCAGCCGTGTGCTGCAGCCGCCAAAAAAGGCCAATGCAATAATCCTAGGCTGCATTAACAAGAGGGTTAGAATCAAAATGACTTGAAGTGTTACTGCCGCTTTATAAGGCCACGCTTGTTAAACCATGATGTAAAAAAGACTCTGGAAAAAGCACAGAGAAGAGCAACAACGAGAATGAGGGCACTGGAGGCTAAAACATAGAACGATGGCTGGAATTGGGTAGGTCTAGTTTGATGAAAAGAAGGACTGGGGGGGTGGGACGGGGGGACATGATAGCACTGTTCCAATATTTGAGGGGCTGCCCCGAAGAAGAGGGAGTCAAGCTATTATTTTCCAAAGCACCCGAAGGCAGGACAAGAAGCAACAGATGGAAACTAATCCAGGAGAGAATCAACCTGGAATTAAGGAGAAACTTCATAACAGTGAGGACCCAGGGGAACAGCTGGCCACCAGAAGTTGTAGGCGCTTCATCCCTGGAGGTTTTTACGAAGAGACTGGACAGCCATTGGTCTGAAATGGCACGGGCTCTCCTGCACGATCAGGGGGTTGGACTAGAAGACCTCCAAGGTCCCTTCCGACTCTTATTCTGGATTGAGCACAGCTGGCAGGGGCTTGTTTGCTCATCCCTAAGGGTTTTCCAGCGGGGAAGCAGATGGTCCAGGGGAAAAGGAGAGCGAATTGCTTACCTCTGGCAGGCGGTTCAAACGTCATCCTCCGCAGCTCTGGGGGAGAGGAGGGGAGAGAGGGAGAGAGGAGAGCACCATCAAAAAAAAGAGTGTGTTTCTAAGGCTAGGTGAGAGGGACAGTCCCGTTCAACTGGTTGGGTTAGTTTTTTGTGCGACAAAACGTAGGCATCCCACCGCAATGAAAAGATTAGGTTGCCGAGAGCTAGGAGCCTCCAACCTTGGCAACTTTAAGCTTGGTGGACTTCAACTCCCAGAACTCCTTCCCAGCTTTGGGGCCAAGGCTGTCTGACAGTCATCAGCTGCCTTTGGAGTCGGAGATCAGTGGGGAAGAAGAACAGCTGGAGCCTGTTCCCAGTGTGCACATGCGCAGAGCTGCCACAAGAAGGGAACAACTGAGGAACAAGAGGCAGAGATGGGGCCAGGGACGTCCGACAGTTATCAGCTGCTGTCGGAGATCAGTGGGGAAGAAGAACACCTGGAGCCTGTTCCCAGTGTGCACATGCGCAGAGCTGCCAGGAGAAGGGTCGACTCGGGAGTAAAGCTTTGCTGGCTGGTGAGTTCTGGGAGTTGAAGTCCACCAAGCTTAAAGTTGCTAAGGTTGGAGACCCCTGGCCTAGACCATGTATGTTAGGGGACTTTTAAAAGAGCACCGCGTGTCACTCTTTGAATCACAACACATCCCCAGCAACACACATCTACAACACCTCCAGTCCACATTCATTTCCAGTTCCCATGACCAATAAGGTGTCTTTTGCATCCTAGGACTTTACACCCTTTTGTAACTCACTCTTGACACTGCTTTTCTTTCTTGAAAGAGTCTGTTCTCCACACTGCAAGTTTCATTTTCTCTTTTTCTTAAAATTTTATTGGATTTTTATTTTTAAATATTCATCCATATCAATACATGAACAGTGTGGCCTCTGGGTATACAAATAGCAATAATGGTATTGATAGTGTTTGTTACATAAATCAAACTTCCTAGTATTAATATACTTGTTTGTTTTAAAATAGTTCATGCCAATGGTAATATTATTTAAACATCCATACTAATACCATATTTTAACAGCTAAACTTTCCATCTAATTATTGCTTATACTCTACTAGCTTGATACTTGTGCTTCGCTACGAAACTATGTGGTGGGGCTTAGTTTTGGGGGAGGAAAGTAAGGGGGGGGAATTGTGCCCCTGCCTACCAGCATCCATCGGTATTCATCTGTCTAGTGTCCTGTCAGTGTGTGAGAGTGTTGAGGGCTGTTTGGAAACTGAAACAGTATTTGCTGTGTGAGCAAGAAAGAGACAGCAAGGAGCCTCGGCATGGCTTAGTTTAACTGCTCTATACTAAAACTGCTTGGTGCTCTGAAACTAAAACTGAAACTCCTCTCCTCTGCTTGTGTTTTGCATTTGGAAGAGATTTCTTTTCAAGTGGGGAGGGGGAGCAGAACTCCTTAGCATCAGAGCGTGTTAATAATAATAATAATATAGGAAATACTAATAGCTTTGATGGTCATTTCGAAAAATCCTTTCTTAGTGAGGCCTTAGAAGCCAAGAGGAACATACGTGCCAGATTTCAAGTTTGTAGGCTTTATGGTTCTGGAGATTTCGATGATGCGTGACTGGTATTTTGCTTTATATATATAGATTATATTATATAAAAATTATATATGCTAATATTCCACCTATTTCTTATTTCTATCCCTATTCTAGCTTCTAGTCAGGTCAGCATTACTTATCCTAGAGTTAATACATATGGTTATATTAAGACAAGGGCCTTCCAACTTGGCAAGGACTTGGAGAACCCGCTAAGCTAAACCGTGATTTGTTCTTTTATGGCTGGAATGTCATGTAAACTAAGATGGCTGGGCGTTTTACTCCATCATGCCTCGCAAACCACAGCTTAGCATGGTTGTGAGAAGCCAGCTGTCATAGGATACAGACTGCAAGAGAAAACCTTAACTTCCAACGCCCTGACCGGGCCATGGCATGCCAGAAACCACATTGGGATGCAGGCAGCCCACGAAACCCACGTCCTCTCCGGCCCGTGGGAAAAAAAAAAACTCTTTCCACGGAACCTGGTCCCCGGGGGCCCCTAAAAGATAGGGAGGGGCCCCCACTGCCTTAAGCCATGGCAAATCTTGCAAGGACTGAAACAATTCGGCAACGAGATCAACAACCTTTTCAATAACAACAGCAATTTAATTGCTGCAATTTCCAGCACTCCCTTGAGGAACTTGTGCAATTTGGTGTAATTGATTTATTGTGTTTTTAAATGTTCAAGGCTCAGGCCGGGAGGGAAAGTTGCTTTGCCTCTCAAAAAACAGCCCCCCCGGGGGGGTGACTCAAAGATAGCCTGCCTCTAAACACAGAGGCTCCTCTTCGCCAAATCTGCTTCCTGTGGAGATGGGGGTGTGGGGTTTTTTGTTTTTTGTTTCCACCCAACAGCTCCCTCCGCTCATTTCCTCCACAACGACAGCCTCCCTCTGGTTAAGTGGGCCACGTCAGCCTGGGACTTTCTAAGACTGAGAGGGGATTGGAGCCTGCCACAGTTATGGCCACAGTTGAGCTCAACATTTCTGTTGTTAAGTGAGAAGTTTATTGAGTTTTAGCTATAGCACTTAGACTTATAGACCACTTCACAGTGCTTCCCAGCCCTCTCTAAGCAATTTATAGTGTCAGCCTTTTGCCCCCCCCCAAAAAATCTGGGTCCTCATTTTACCCACCTCAGAAGGATGGGAGGCTGAGTCCACCCTGAGTCTACCTTGAGCCCCACTGCTGTTTGGGGGTGACTGGCATCAAATTCCCCCACCACATCTAGGATGGGGGGGGGCAACCAGGTTGGGGAAGGGACCGGTTCAGTCATTAGGCACCGGCTGGGCTGGGCCCCTCACACTCTGCTTCTCTTGGTGAGGTACTAATCCCACTCTGTAAAGCCTTAGTAAGACCACACCTGGAGTTCTGCATCCAGTTTTGGTCACCACACTATAAAAAGGATGTGGAGACTCTAGAAAAAGTGCAGAGAAGAGCAACCAGGATGATTAGGGGACTGGAGGCTAAAACATACAATGAACGGTTGCAGGAACTGGGCCTGGCTAGTCTAGGGAAGAGAAGGACCAGGGGAGACAGGATAGCAGCCTTCCAATATTTGAGGGGCTGCCCCAGAGAGGAAGGAAGGGGGTCAAGCTATTTTCTAAAGCACCCGAAGGCCAGACAAGGAATGATGGATGGAAACTGATCAAGGAGAGATTCAATCTGGAAATAAGGAGAAATTTTTCTGACAGTGAGAACAATCAACCGATGGAACAGAAGTTGCCTTCGGAAGTTGTGGGAGCTTCATCCCTGGAGGCTTTCAAGAAGGGATTGGACTGCCATCTGTCAGAAATGGTGTAGGGTCTCCTGTTTGGGTGGGGTTGGACTAGATGACCTACAAGGTCCCTTCCGACTCTTATTCTATGTTCTAAATGTTTAGGGTCTCCTGCTTGAGTTTGGGGTTGGACTAGAAGACCTCCAATTCTATGGTCCCTGCTTGAGTTTGGGTTGACTAAAGACCTCCAAGGTCCCTTCCGACTCTTATTCTATGTTCTAAATGTTTAGGGTCTCCTGCTTGAGTTTGGGGTTGGACTAGAAGACCTCCAAGGTCCCTTCCGACTCTTATTCTATGTTAAGTCGAGGACTACCTGGAGACAGACAGACAGACAGACAGACACACACACACACACACACACAGCGCATCCCCGGACCCCGCGGACCCCCTGCCCGCATCGGGACACCCCCGCGCGCGCGCACCTGCCCTGCCCGCTCACCTCCACCTTCCCGCGGGCCAACCACTGCAAGCGGCTCCGGTCGATTTGCACGGCGCGCAGCGGCGCCACGGCCGAGAGGAGCCCCAGCAACAGCGGCAGGAGCGGCCCCATCCAGATGCTGAGTCGAGCCGAGCCGGGCGCGCTTCGCTTTTTACGGAGCCGCCTTCGCCGCTGCAGCTCCTGCCACGTCAAGCCAGGCGGGGCTCCGGAGCGGATTCCCCGCCCGGGGTGGGTCCCAGGCGGGTCCCGCGGCGCCCCTCCCCTGCCTCCGCGCCTCCTCCATCCCTCCCGGGTCTCCTTCCTGGGGACTACAAACCCCCATCGCTCCCGGGCAGGGCACGATGGGCTCCGACGGAGCTGGCAGCTACTAAGGGGAGGTGGGGGCCGGAGTCCCCTCCCCCCCACAGGCACAGCGCCCCCCTCCCCCGTTTGAAACCCCACCCCACCCCAAACTTCTCGAGTTAGGACCACAATGGAGCCCCCGAATTTCTGTTGCTGTGTGAGACATGGGGGAAGTGAGCTTTGCCCTGCTTTACGACTTTTTTGGCCGCAGTTGGGAAGCAAAGCGGCGCCGTTGTTCAATTAGTGACACCGTTGTTGTTAAGTGAGCTGAAGGGGTCGTGGAGGTCTTCTAGTCCAATGCCCTGCTCAAGCAGGAGATTTTATAGGAATGCATGCCCGATCTCGGCTTGTAAACCTCCAGTCATGGAGCACCCACAACTTCTGTGGGCATGGCCATCCCACTGATGGTTCTGCAAGGAAACTTCTTGTTAACATTATTTTAATTTTTGTCATTCACATTTTGTTCTGTCCCTTCTTTAGGAGTTGGTCATGATGAGTTGGCCATGATGAGTTGGCCATGGCGAGTTGGCCATGTTGAATTGCCCATGGCAAGTTGGCCATGATGAATTGCCCATGGTGAGTTGGCCATGGTGAGTTGGCCATTATGAGTTGGCCATGTTGAATTGCCATGGCAAGTTGGCCATGGTGAGTTGGCCATTATGAGTTGGCCATGTTGAATTGCCATGGCAAGTTGACCAAGGTGAGTTGGCCATAATGAATTGCCCATGGTGAATTGGCCATGGCGAGTTGCCCATGGCAAGTTGGCCATGATGAGTTGGCCATGGTGAGTTGGCCATGATAAATTGCCCATGGTGAGTTGGCCATGATAAATTGCCCATGATGAATTTCCCATGGTGAGTTGGCCATGGTAAATTGCCCATGATGAGTTGCCCATGGCGAGTTGGCCATGGTGAATTGGCCATGGCGAGTTGCCCATGGCAAGTTGGCCATGATGAGTTGGCCATGGTGAGTTGGCCATGATAAATTGCCCATGGTGAGTTGGCCATGATGAGTTGCCCATGGCGAGTTGGCCGTGGCGAGTTGGCTGTGATTAGTTGGCCATGGCAAGTTGTCCTGCAGCGAGTTGCCCATGGCAAATTCCCAGGCTTCCTCCCTTGTCCTGCCAAGGCATCTTGGCCGCCAACTCTGCCTCCCCATGGCCAGATTTCCCAAAGGTGAAGAGCCATCGCCTTTCTCTGTCCCGATTCTCTCTGCATGAGACAGAGAGGGAGACTTCTAAGAATACCGCCATTAATAAAAGCCATGTCAGGACTCCTGCCTCGGCAGCAAGGCTCCGTGAGTCATGGCGAGTGTGAGAAATCGGAAAGCAGGTGGGGAGTTGTGAATCAGAGAAAAAAATACAGTCGTGGGCTGGCAGCAACATCTCCGGGGCATTTGCCAGCTTCTGAGCTGTGATTCACTCCAGCGTGGGTCAAACGGGCATTTGAGCTGAGAATAAAAGGGAAACACACAGGCGGCCCCCTCCTTCTTGGCAAATCTTGCCCCGCCAAGCGAAACTCCTTAAAGGTTGATGCAATTTTCCAATATTTAAGGGGCTGCCACAAATGAGAGGGGCTCAACCTATTCTCCCAAGCAGGATAAGAAGCGACAGATGGAAACTTATCAAGCAGAGAAGCAATCTAGAACTAAGGAGGAATTTCCTGACTGTGAGAACAATTAATCAGTGGAACAGTTTGCCACTAGAAGTTGTGGGTGCTCCATCAATCCCTTTCAAGAAGATATTGGACAACTGTTTTCCTACATGGTATAGTAGGCTGTAGGTTGGGCTGGAAGACTTCCAATGTCTCTTCCAACTCTAATTCTGTTATTCTAAACTAGTACGATACCCATGCTTCGCTACAAAACTATGGGATGGGGCTTAGTTTTTGGGGAGGAAAATAAGAGGGGGAAAATTGTGCCTCTGCCTACCAGCATCCATCAGGATTCATCTGCCTAGCGTCCTGTCAGAGTGTGAGAGAGTTGAGGGCTGCTTGGAAAGTGAAACGGTATTTGCTGTGTGAGCAAGAAGGAGACAGCAAGGAGCCTGGGCGTGGCTTTGCTCAACTGTTCTGTACTAAAGCTGGTTGCTGCTGTGAAACTAAAACTGAAACTGAAACTCCTCTCCTCTGCTTGTGTTTTGCATTGGGAAGATGTTTCTTTTCAGGTGGGCAGAGGGAGTAGAACTCCTTAGCATCAGAGCGTGTTAATAATAATAATAATAATAATAATAATAATAATAATAATAATAATAATAAATAATAATAATATAGGAAATACTAATGTTTTGATGGTCATTTCAAAAAATTATTTCTTAGTGAACCCCTAGAAGCCAAGAGGAACATAGGTGCCAAATTGCAAGTTTGTAGGCTTTACAGTTCTGGAGATTTTGTGATGATGCACAAGTGGTATTTCGCTTTTTTATATCATTTTTGGCCACTGTACAGAAGTGGTTTGTCTCTCTATCAGCTCCTGGGATTTGAGCGACCTTTCAATCCAGCCAAAATCTTAAGATTTCCCACTGGCCACCCATCCAAATACTAAGCAGGGCTGGTCTTGCTTAACTGAGGTCTGCCCTTGGTGTTTTCAAAGTTTATTTTTGGCCCAATTGTATGCTAAACCTGTAAATCCAGATTTAGATTTTTTTCTCCACTCTTCATCGACAAAGGATCTCTTGAATCAGTTGCCTATTCTACCCTGTTAAGATTTCTTATCAGATAAATTACCTGTGTGCATGTTATCATTCAATTTTTTTTTTTAAAAAAAAGACTCAGTACAGTGTCTATGTTTCCTCTTGAAATTTGGCAGCACAAAACAATTTAATGTTGTAAAATTATTTGCTCTAAGTCTGATTTTCTTTAATGTTTTGCATTTGCCAAGGCAATGAAGGAGATTAATCCACATTTTGGAAAATATCTCCCTTTGATACAAAATTAAAAAGCACAACACCTCACTCGCATACGGTGCCTGATAATAGCAAGCTGCATGTTCCTTGTTTGGTTCTGCTTTAACCTGCAGAGGATTGGTGTTATATTCTGGCAAAAATTATTCTCTGGCTGTTGTTCATGCAACAATTCTTACTTTTTATGTGAAGCACAATTGTTTGTGCCATCTGGTTTGCGATTTGAGGAGGATCCACCAGGGGGCAGAGCTTCCAAATGGATGTCAGGTTTGAGTTGTGTGTTTTAGTTGTTTGGTTGTTGTTGTTTCTTTTTTTTTGCAAAGTGCTGCTGAAATTTGGATTTTATTCAAAATCTGGGGTTGTGCACCTGCTCCCAAGGAAAAATGAAATAAAATAAAGAACAGAAGAATGAGACTTATACTTCCTGAAGCTGATGTGTTGAAAGTTGCAACTCTTGAAACAAAACCACATATTTATTTTTCCTTATTTTTCCTCCCAAGGACTTTTTTTCTGGCTTCTGGAATATTGAAACATGTCAAGTCTTAGTTCATTCTAAGCCTTAGCTTTCCTGATTTGTCCACACAGATCCGGGCTATTTGTCGATATTCTTTTAAACGTATAGTGAATGTAATGGATGAATATAGAGACCCGGTACATTACCTCTCTTTCCATTGTTATATTTATCCTTTTTTCCCTCTCAGTTTGTTAGATACTTCTTCGTTCAACCATGCACGTTTTATCTGGGGTCTCTTGTTTTTCTTTCTCTGTGATATTGTGTTAGATTGTGCGTAAATGCACGTTATTTTTTTTAAAAAAAATCTCATTTTTTTCGGATCGCATATACGATCATGTTCATTCAGACGCTGATTTCCAGCCCATAACAAATTCTCAAAGTAACAGACAAAAATGAAGTGAAGGGTCTAAAAAGGAAATTAGAAGAATTGCAAAAAGTACATTAAAATATCTTTGTCTGTGAGAGCGGCTTAAAAGCCAGGCCAGGAAGGCAAAAACAGCAGAAAAGCAATTTACTCACACACACACACAGAGAGAGAGAGGAAAGCAGACCAGATCAAACCCTTGGGAAAAACAAACTAACCACAAAAGTGATATTTGCCAGGCAAGACGTCTCCATTTCACCCATCACCCATCATAAATCAGAATATAGCACCATTTTATGGATGCAAATGGTTGGAAATGCTTCAGAAACTGTCTTCTAAAAATATCTTTTTCTCCCCTAATTAGTTTCAATCTATTCCCTATTCTGTATCTCTGTTTTATGGGGGGGGGGGAGGGAGATAAATAAGGTGCTTTGAACTTATGCAACAATTAATGATTACAAGCCATCGTGTTGTGTCATTGGTTCTTAATGACCACAAACATAAAACTCTCACCATGATGCTCAGTCCCACACCTGCTACTTCAGATCTTGCTATGGAGGTAGAGGTTCTCTCCTGCTTGAGGGGGTGGGTGGGTGGGCTGGACTAGAAGACCTCCAAGGTCCCTCCCAACCCATTCTATTGTATTCTATCTTCCAACGGAGCCCGATTTGCACCTGACCATCTTTTTTGGGTGATTTTTATTTGTGTGCGCGCACGGGTGCATGCTACCATACAACACGTGTTTTGGGGATTGAGGATGCCCAAGGGGTCAGCGGAGGGTCCCCGGGATAGAGGAGGCCGCTCCGCATCCACTTGTGGATCCCGACGGGCAGCTGCGCGAGAAGCCGAAGCCGCGGCTGCCAACTTGCGCCTTTTCCTCTCGCCTCTCTTAATTTTGCATCACCAGCTGCGCTTTGGCCGGGGAAGGGAAGGGAGGGGAGGCTTGTCTTGTCACTCTGCGGGGCCAGCCGCTCCGCTCTGTTGTGCTCAAGTTTCCGTCTCCGCCAGGCATCCCGCGCCTTGAGGACTAGAACCTTGCTTTCCCCAGAGGGCAAAGGCTCGGGGAAAAGGCAAGCTTTTCCTTTTGCTGCTGTTACTGTTGCTGCGGGCGACTCAGTCAACTGTCCCACCTCCTCCTTCCTCCTCCTCCTCCTCCTCCTCTTCCCTCCCCCCTTCCTTCTCCTCCTCCTTGCTCCCCCCTCCTCCTCCCTCCCCTTCCTCCTCCTCCTCCTCCTTCCTCCTCCTCCTCCTCTTCCTCCTTCTTCCTTCCTCCTTCCTCCTCCTCCTCCTTCTTCCTCCTCTTCCTCCCTCCTCCTCCTCCTCCTCCTCTCCCTCCCCTTTCTCCTCCTCCTCCTCCTTCCTCCTCCTCCCTCCCCTTCCTCCTCCTCCTCCTCCTTCCTCCTCCTCCCTCCCCTTTCCTCATCCTCCTCCTCCTTCCTCCTCCTTCCTCCTCTTCCTCCCCCTCCTCCTCCTCCTCCTCCTCCTCCCCTCCCCCTCCTCCTCCTCCTCCTCTTCCTCCATCCCCGAGCCGGCGGCGGCGGCGCGGCGAGGCCGAGCGGGGCTGCGGTGCCTTTAAGTCCGCACCGGCGGGTGACGCCACCACCGCCCGGGAAAGGGAGCCTCGGCGCCGGCCACAGCAGCGCGAGCGGCCCCAGCACCCCCGCCGCGATGGAGCCGCCGCCGCCGCCGCCGCCGCCGCGCCGGAGCGCCGCCGGGAGGAGCAGGCAGGCGCTGCCCAGGGGCCGAGCGGGAGAGCCGGCCGGCTGGCGCAAGGTGAGTCCGCAGGTAAGCCGGGCGAGGGATGCGGGCGTTGCAGGTGAGCGAGGGAAGCGGGCGGGCGGCAGTAAGAGCCCACCGGCGGGGGTCTTTCTCCCCCACCCCACCCCACGACTCGGCCCGCCGTGCACGGCCGAGAGCGAGAGAGAGCGCGCGCATCCCGGGCGCACGTGTAGGCGGCGGGCTGGAGAGGGACGCGAGCGCGCGTGGCTTGCTCCTCTCCCCATCCCTGTGGGAGTCCTTGCGCTCCTTGCGGGCCCGAGAAGACCCCCTCCCCGGGACGGAGCCCCTTCCACGGGACAGAAGAAGAAACCCCCTTCTCCACGGGCGGGTTTCCTTTGCGCCCACCCACCCCACGCCGCGCGTGGACTCTGACCGGGCTGTCGTGGGGTTGGAGGCGGGAGGGGGACGCGTTGGCCCGGAATTCGGGGCTTCCTTGCACCCCTCCCTCCCTGCCCCCCTCCCTTTTGCACAGTACTCGGGAAGGAAGGAAAACCACGCGCGCGCACCCACGCAAACCCACACAGGCGCCCGCGTTTCCTATCCTTTGCAATCGCTGCCCTCCTTGGATGGGGGTGGGGGTGGGGGGCTGGAAGAGACCCCCGGGATGTGGGATCTCTCTGGGGTGTAAAAACCAGCAGGGAAAGGGACCCTGCCCCGAGCAGCTTCCAATCCCTCCATCCACCCCCTTTCTCCTCCTACCCCATCCGGACTAAAAGAGGGAAGGAGCCATTCCCCCCCCCCCCCCCAGCCTCCTGAAGGCCATCCAGCCTGGCCATTGATGCTCCAAACTCCCCCCACCCACCACCCACTATGTCTGCCTGCCCAGGTGCCCTTCCTTCCACCCAGGTGCCCGGGAAGGGAGCCCTGGCGGCGTCTGCTTCGCTCAGCACCTTCCAGAGCGGGTGGAAAGGAGAAAGGAAGGGCAACGGGGGTGCGGGTAGGGGGGTGGGAGGCTCGACTCTCCTCCACACTCTCGGGCACCATTCTGCCGAAGGGGGAAACTGAGGCAGCAGGAGGCCATGGGTGAGGAGGAGAAGAAGAAGAAGAGCGGCCTGGGAGAGAATTGGTCCTCCTAGGGATTGAGGAGGGGGGCTGTGGAGAAAGCTCAGCCTGAGATGCCCAGGGGAAAAAGGTGGGTGGGTGGGCAACAGTTTGTCTCTGGGCTTGGGGACAGTGATGCGAGGGGAGAAGAGAATTGTGCAGAAAGGGAAAGCTCTGGGCCCTCGTTTGGAAGAAGACCCCCCCCCCAAAGGGTTTATTTATTTACTGGTTTTATTTTTATTTAGACAATTGATAGTGCTACCTATTTGCACAGGGCAACGGGAGGTGCCTTGCAAAGATATGGCTGCATTTGTCTGTCCCGGGGCTTGAGATTGGGGGTGGGTGGGTGGGAATTCCTGCCCAGATCACTAACAGATGAACAGATAATCAGAGTTGGAAGGGACCTTGTAGGTCATCTAGTCCAACCCCCACCCAAACATTTCTGACAGATGGAAGTCCAGTCTCTTCTTGAAAGCCTCCAGGGATGAAGCTCCCACAACTTCCGAAGGCAACTTCTGTTCCATGGGTTGATGGTTCTCACGGTCAGAAAATACCTCCTTATTTCCAGGTTGAATCTCTCCTTGTTCAGTTTCCATCCATGGTTCCTTCTCTGGCCTTGGGGTGCTTTGGAAAATAGCTTCACTCCCTCCTCCTCTCTGGGGCAGCCCCTCAAATATTGGAAGGCTGCTATCATGCCCCATTTCCAGATGCCCCCAAAATGCCCTCCCTGGTGTCAAATTGCCAGCCGGGGAGAATCGGATCGATAACTGGGGTGGGTGAATGCCGGACAGGCTCTCCTGTTTTTCAGACAGGATGTAACATACCTGACAAAGGGAGGATATAATTTCACTCTGCTCTTGGCATCTTATTATGTGTTCAGAGTTACTTGACCCTGGCTTGGCTCGCCGCCCAGAGAAAAGACAATTTCTCCGCTTCTAAATCGCTCCAGGAAGGATTAAGGCAAGCCATTGCTCTCCTCCTCCTCCAAAGCCACGAGGGAATTTGACCTGAGACCACCTGAGCCTGGCCTTTTAAAGGGGAGGGGGGTTTGGCCTGTGGAATGGGACCACTGGGCACCGTCAATTTGCCACTGCCAACTGGCCATGGGACAACTCATTGCGGGACAATGCAAACATTCCATTTGATTATTTAAAATTCATGGAAAACATATTTTCATTTTAGAGCTGGAAGGGACCTTGGAGGTCTTCTAGTCCAACCCCTGCTCGTGCAGGAAAGCCCATGCCATTTCAGACCAATGGCTGTCCAGTCTCTTCATAAAAACCTCCAGGGTTGAAGCGCCTACAACTTCTGGTGGCAAGCTGTTCCCCTGGTTAATTGTCCTCACTCTTATGAAGTTTCTCCTTAATTCCAGCTTGCTTCTCTCCTTGTTGAGTTTCCATTTGTTGCTTCTTATTCTGCCTTCTGGTGCTTTGGAGAATAGCTTGACTCCCTCCTTCTTTTGGGCAGCCCCTCAAATATTGGAAGACTGTTATCCTGTCTTCTCCAGTCCTTCTTTTCTCTAGACTGGTCATACCCAAATCCTGCAGCCGTTCTTCATATGTTTTACCCTCCAGGCCCTTAAATCATCCTAGTTGCTCTTCTCCTTCTGAACTTTTTTCCAAAATCCCAACATCTTTCATTTCATCCCTCCTTTTGGCATCCTTTCTTTTATGATTCTATTCCATGATTTCTTCCATATTAGTGTTAACTCTCATCCCGCAGCGAATTATCCTGGGGCGAGCTGGCTGCAGCAAATTGGCCAGGGCGAGTTATCGTAGATAACTTGTGTGAACCCCGGATTGCCTGTTTTCTGCAGGCTGTCAGGATTCCGGCAGTGACCCCCAATTAAATCATGAGTCTCGAGCCAAACTTCCAAAACTTCAAAAAGATTTATTGGGAGTTAAACTGTCTGCCAGTGCCTGGGTGTAGCTGACTCTCAGACACATCATTCATTGTCACCCTTGACCCTGGTTTCCCCACCCCACCAACCTCCTGGGTGTATCCTAATTCATATTCTCCAATGGGACACATCTGTAGCCAAGAGTCATCAATCATCTTCTCCAGTCAGAATTGTGCAAAGCAGAAACTTCAGTCACCTAGTTACTGTCTTTGCAAAACTATGTATGGAATGCACTTTCCGTTTGCAAACTGCTGCACTGCTCCCCACTCCCTTTCTGTTGGCAACTCTAAAAAGACCGTAGGAATATTTTATGAGTTGACGTGGCCCTTCCCAGCCCCACCCTCTCGCTCCTGCCAGAGGCCGGTGGGGGCTTCCACCTCTCTTAAAGGGTGGCCAGAGAATGTCAGGCAGTGGCAAAGTTCCATGGCTGTTGGGATACAAGAGGGGGAGCCTCCTGCAGAGGCCTGGCCATGGCGCCATGGCCAAGGACTCCTCGGACGAACACCTGGAGGTGGCCCAGATCCTGAGGGTCCAGGTATTGCCCATGGCTGACCGGCGCTGGTGCCCATTAAACTTTGGAACTCCGATAGAAGACGCATCTTCCAAGTGAATTGTTGGAACAGAGTGTGAGCCATAGACTCTAGAAAAAGTGCAGAGAAGAGCAACCACGATGATTAGGGGACTGGAGGCTAAAACATATGATGAAAGGTTGCAGGAACTGGGCCTGGCTAGTCTAGGGAAGAGAAGGACCAGGGGAGACAGGAGAGCAGCCTTCCAGTATTTGAGGGGCTGCCCCAGAGAGGAGGAAGGGGGTCAAGCTATTTTCCAAGGCACCTGAAGGCCAGACAAGGAACCATGGATGGAAACTGAACAAGGAGAGATTCAACCTAGAAATAAGGAGGAATTTTCTGACAGTGAGAGCAGTCAACCCATGGTACAGAAGTTGCCTTGGGAGGTTGTGGGAGCTTCATCCCTGGAGGCTTTCAAGAAGTTTATTCTAGTCTAGTGAAGAGAAGGACCAGGGGAGATAGGAACCCCACAAGCCTTAAAGTCGCTAAGGTTGGAGACCCCAGGGCTAAGGGGCGCCCGGAACAGCCTGCGATACAACTTAGTCAGACCCCAGAATGTGACAAGTAAGACAGACAAATGAGCAGAATTGTAGGTCATCTAGTCCAACCCCGCACCCAAGTAGGAGACCCTAGCGTCCCTCTACGTTTCCTAAACAACTCAGCATCTGGCTCCTGTCTGGTTGTCTGAACGGCCGTCTCCGTCTTCTCTTTCAGAGGGATTTAGGGCACCCGGGACCACCCTCCCCACTCCCCGCGCAGCCCACCCCTCCTCGAGGGAGCCTTGTGGGGCTGGCCTCCCCAGGGGTCTTCTCTCCCGCTGCCGTGCCCTTTGTCCCGGAAGGAGCCATTCGCTACCAGCCGGAGGGATCGAGTGGGGTCTCCTACGTCGGAGGGAACATGGCCAGCGGGACGCGGACGGATTCCCTGGGCGAAGCGTTCCACACTCGGCTGCAGCCGGACGGGTCACGTCGACGAGCTGAGGCGGAACCCCACGAAAAGGCTGCTGGGGGCAGACCAATCCCGCCTCTCTCCTTGGAGATCAGCAGAGTCCAGCCGGAGGGCTCGGGGCCCTCTGGGTACAACACCCCAACTTTACGGTCTCCGGTGGAGCTGCGGCCTTTGTCTCCTGGATCGGGCAGCTCCTCTTCGCTCTCCAACCTCTCCCCCTCCATGAAACTGAGCCAGTCCCCAAGCAGGGGGGCCCTTCCTGACCTCTGCGCCTTGGACCCCCTGACGTCTGGGATTCTGGCCACCATGGAACGGAAGGAGTCCCTCCCCAAGGCCGAATCCAGCGACCACATTTGCCTGAGCCGGCCAAGCTCGTCCCACCGGTTGGGCTCTCTTTCCAAAGCCATCTCCAGCGAGTACCTCTCGGGGGGCAGGGTGGGGCCTTCCAAATCTGCCATGCTCGCCAAGGCCGAGTCGGAGGAGCTGCCCACCTACTCCAGGGTCCGTCTATCGCCCCAGTTGCAAGACCCGTGGAGCAGCAGCAGCGCCAACCGCACGGAGAACTTCCTGGAAAGGTTCGGCCGGCCACAAACGAGGCAGGACAAGGAGTTTCGGTGAGGTGCAGCCGGGGAGGGGTGGGAGGGGTTGGTGGGTGAGTGGGCGGGTGGGGAGACGGACAGATGGTGGTACGACAAAAGCAGGCGAAAGAGCCTCACCAGAACACCAATTAGAGATTTGCCAGGCAGAAATGCTGGTAGCTTAGTGATAATATTTGCACGATAAGAATGGAATGCACTTTCAGTTCCCAACGGCTGCACTGCGCTTTCAAATTTCGTCTCCCCTCCTTCTGTTCACTCTAAAACAAGCATAGAAGCGTTTTATGAGTTGACACCTTCATTCACAGAGACGTAACTTTAGAGTAGCGTTTCTCAATCTCTAAGCCCGAGGATGGACTCCTTTGGCCCTTCCAGAAGGAACTTAAAACCTGGCTCTGATGGCTGGCTTAGGGCCCCGGTGCTCTTTGCTGGATGTGATTGATGGGGTACAAGAGAAAGCCCGCCAAAAACACCATGGCATCTATACTCTTGGCCTTAGTCTCTTTTAAGTTTCATCGTAATTTTCGGTTTTTATATTTATCTTTTGAGCCGTGGTGGTGCAGTGGTTAGAATGCAGCATTGCAGGCGCAGTGGTTATAATGCAGCACTGCTCACTGTCAGCAGTTTGATCCTGACCGGCTCAAGGTGGACTCAGCCTTCCATCCTTCCGAGGATCCAGATTGTTGGGGTTTGCAAGAGGCTGACTCTGTAAACCGCTTAGAGAGGGCTGGAAAGTACTAGGAAGTGATATATAAGTCTAAGTTCTATTGCCGTTATCGGTCTATAAGCCACCCAGAGCTGCTCCAACAGCGAGACAGGCGGCATATAAATTTAACCGATAAATAAAGTAAAATCAAGATGGGCATTCTGGGAATTGAAGTCCGTTCATCTTAAAGTTAACTAGAAACCTAGGGGGTGACATGATAGCAGCCTTCCAATATCTGAGGGGCTGCCCCAAAGAAGAGGGAGTCAAGCTATTCTCCAAAGCACCTGAGGGCAGGACAAGAAGCAATAAGGATGGAAACTAACCGAGGAGAGAAGCAACTTAGAACTAAGGAGGAATTTCTTGACAGTCAGAACAATTAACCAGCGGAACAGCTTGCCACCAGAAGTTGCGAATGCTCCAACACTGGAAGTTTTTAAAAAGATGTTGGATAACCATTTGTCTGAAATGGTTTAGGGTTTCCTGCCTAAGCAGGGGGTTGGACTAGAAGACCTCCAAGGTCCCTCCCAACTCTGTTATTCTGTTAAACCTTAAGAAGGGAGATGGATGGCAATTCGACAAGCAACTCAGAATGATGGAAAGGCTAAAGCATCTCCCAAAGGTGGGACCCTTCCCCAAATAGGCCAAGTAAGAGTGCCTGATAGAGACAAAGGGCTTGTCCAGATTGCCGGATTCAGATGGGCTGTATCTGGGCCAGCATTTATTTCCATCTTCTGGCCTAACCTCTTCCATTTTTTTTCCCTTTTTTTTTCCCCCTGAGCCTTTTCCATTTGAGCCTCGTCTTTGCGAGTCTGATGGATTGAACATGACATTACCCTCCCTCCTCCCTTACACTCACATTTTGTAAATATGTCTCTGAACACGTGTGCCTTTTGTAGCGTGGCCTGAAATGCCCCGTTTTTTTTTTAAAAATGTCAGTTTGCGTTCTCTCCAACCCCTAGAATAGGAGTAGAATTAGAATGATTAAAATTAGAATTAGAATAGAATAGAATTAGAACACTGAATGTTATATGGTATGGGACTTGTTTTACCAATGGATAGAAAATAGAATAAACTAAAAGGGATTAGATATATTCATAGAGCAATAAAAGAAATTAATGTAATAGGTATATTGGATTTCATTTATACTACATATATGGGAATGTGATTATTACTATGTTGTTAAATTGGATAAGAAGAATATTATTAATAATGGTTAAGTAATTGAAATATGTACCTAATTGACTCATGAATGAAATGGAATGGATTTATTGTATATAAAATAAAAAATTACAAAAAAGTATAGAATTAGAACAGGAATAGAGCAGAACAGAAATTAGAACAGAATAGAAATTAGAACAGAATAGAAATTAGAAACAGAGTAGAAATTAGAACAGAATAGAAATTAGAAACAGAATAGAAATTAGAACAGGACAGAATTCTTTATTGTCCAAGTGTGATTGGATACGCATGGAATTTGTCTCCAGTGCATAAGCTCATCTATAAACAGCAAATAATAGGTCATACTCATAGTTACAGTCATTTAAGTTACAAGCGACATTTGATCACCCATAAGATACCAATAGGACAAGATAGTAGGAAAGATGAGAAGATAGATAAGACGAGAAATGAGACAGTGGGGAAAATGAGAAGGGTCATTGCAATTCAGCCCTACTACACGGATAAAATATCCTTTAAGGGCTAAGACAGTGCAATGGGAATTAAATGTCCAGCAGAGTTTATGGCACGGAGGGAAAAGCTATGACTTTATGTCTGGTTGTTTTGGCATAGTGGCGTCCTGAAGTTGAAACAGTTTATGTCCTGGAGGTGAGGGGTCTGTAGATATTTTCTCGGCCCTCTTTCCGGTTCACGCCAGAAAACTGAAGTTTACAAAGTTGAGAAATACCTGTTTCAGGAGATCCCTGATGCCGGACTGCCAGCTTACCACCTGATGCCTTTTGCAAACCTACCTTACTGGTCTCTTTAAGCCTGCAGTCAGTCTCTTATTTCTGGATGCCAACTGGCTCCCTTCCTTGTGCGCAGTTTAATTAGGCTAATGCCCTGGGATTTGTCACCTCCATCTTAGGCCAAGGAGCTGCCAAGGTCTCCTTCCAGGAGTTTTTCTCAAGGGTGACTAATATCCTCTTGGCCAGCCAGTGTCCTCGAGAAGCGCCTGCCAAAAGCCGCCTCCTGCATTCTTGCAAGAGTGGTGACATCATTGTTGTAGAACATCCCTTGTGGGCTCACTGCATAGGTAGTCCTTGACTTAAAACACTTCATTTAGTGATTGTTCGAAGTTGCAACGGACTTGGAAAAAGGTGACTCGTCGTCTTCTTTTAACGACCCCATAATTCATCCCTTGCGGGGTGGAGTCTGGCCAACCGAATGGAGCCGAGTGTTTACTGGCCAGATGCCCTTCCCGTCACCAGGGCGGAGTTATATTCAACAGATATATATATATATTCTCAACGTGCCCAGAGAGAGAAATCTCTGCCTCTAGCTAGGATTGAATTCACAGCCTCCTGATTGTGAGGCCGTTTTGCACACTTACTGCTTACTGCTGCAGCATCTCCGTGACCCCGTGATCAAAATTCAGATGCTTGGCAACCGACTCATACTTACGACGGCTGCAGTTGTCCTGTTGGAGGAGGGGGGGGTGTCAAGCGTGATTCCCTTGACGACAGTGGCAAGAAAAGTCGTAAAATTCGATGAAACTCGCAGAAAATAATTCCTTTGATGATGTGAGGTCACTATTATCATTCAAGGGCAGAAGGAACAGTTGCTCCCTTTAGCTTGGAAAGCTCAGAAGCCACGTGTCCCGGACTATTTCTTGTTGGAGTTGATGCACACGGCTGACTTGATCTGGCAGAGAGCAGAACCATCACAAGCCCAAACAATTCTGGATTTTTCCGACCTCTTGCCAGAGAATTTGGCTGTCTACCCAAGCGCCGTTTTAACGAACCCTAAGGGGAAAAAAACCCTATATTTTGCATTCTGTTTTTTTTCCTTCCCAGATTAAGATAGCCAGTGAGTGGCATGGTGGCCTAGAGGTTGGAGGTCTTGCCTCACAATCAGGAGGGCTGTGAGTTCAATCCTAGGTAGAGGCAGATATTTCTCTCTCTGGACGCACTGAACAAAACTCTGCCCTGGTGACAGGAAGGGCATCTGGCCAGGAAACACTCCGCTCCATTCATTTGCCCAAGACTCCACCCTGCAAGGCATTACGGGGGTCTTTAAAAGAAGAGGATGACTAGGATGGCCAGTGGTTCTTTTTAAGGGGCCAAGATGTGCCGTGCCTCCATAGAATACAGAATAACGGAGTTGGGAGGGACCTTGAAGGTCATCTAATCCAACCCCCTGCTCAAGCAAGCAGACCCTTCCTCACCTCCCCTTCACCTGCTGGCCAGTTCCTGCCGCAGAGTCTCCTGCCTCTGTCGGTTGATCCCACAAGTGGCTAGAGATCCTTTGCATAACTCCAGCCTGCCTCACATCCCCCATGGAAGACTTCAGGGTGGAGAAGGAAACAGACCCAGTCAAGCTTACTTCCTGCTGCTTGTTGCAAGTCTTCTTGACTTGCTGTTCAAGATGCCGATGTGGGTAGTTGCTGGAAGCCAGATAACATTGCCTGGCGTTCACGCCCCCAATTGCCCCACTTCCATTTATAAATAGCGCTCCTGACATTCATATTTCCAAACCCCCATTAATGCCGGCAAGGAGAGCGAGCGCCGCTTTTCCCCCAGGAGCTGTTTTCACAGGCGATATTTTTACTGCTGTCAAGTTTTGTTTCTTTAGCAAGGAACGAGAGTGGACGCATCCCGAGAGGGTTTTAAGGCACTAAAAGACCTAGTGGGTGCCTTCCTGCATTCCTGCTGTGATGCAGAATTTGGGGGAAAGGGGGAGGTGTGGTCGTTCCGGCACCCTAGACTCCCGATTAGCCAACCACAGTTTAGTCAAGGGCGTTACGCCACGCTGGCCTTGAAACATCTGGATAAAGGTAAAGGTTCCCCTTGCACATCCGTGCTAGTCGTTTCTGGCTCTAGGGGGCGATGCTCAACTCCGTTGCAAAACTGAAGAGCCAGCGCTGTCCGAAGACGTCTCCGTAGTCATGTGGCTAGCATGAGTAAACACTGAAGGCGCACGGAACACTGTTCCCTTCCCACCAAAGGGGTCCCTATTTTTCTACTTGCATTTTTTACGTGCTTTCGAACTGCCAGGTTGGCAGAAGCTGGGACAAGCAACGGGAGCTCACTCCGTGACGCGGCGCTGGGGATTCGAACCGCCGAACTGCCGACCTTTTCTGATCGACACTCTCAGTGTCTTAGCTGCTGCCTTCCTATATTATTAAGGCGTTCCAGGGCTGTATGATCCCTTGGGAAGTTGGGACCCACAATCCAGAAGAAGTCAACAACAAATGACTTCGGTCTGAAAGGCCTGTCTTAGAAGAACAGAGTTGGAAGAGAATTTGTGCGTTTTCCCTTCACCCGCTTGTACGTTGCTGCAGTGGGACGGTGCAATGGAAGGGCAAGACCTCTTGGTAGAACTTCACCAAACGGCTCTTCCCAAGGACTCTAGAAGGGGCCGCTTCCTCCAAGAAGAAGGGCCTCAGCCTCCGGAATTGACAGCTCATCGTAGCCAATTGGCCAGAGTCAACTCAACATGGCCAACTTGCCGCCGGCCACGGGACAACTCGCTGTGGGACAAATGCAAGAATTCAATTTAATTATTTAAAATGATTTTTAAAAATGTTTTATTTATTTTTTTGTCCTTCCCGTTTCATTCTGTCCCTCCTTTGTCATCCTTTCTTTAACGATTCTATCCCACCATTTCTTCAATATGAGTGTAACTCTTTCGTCTCGCAGAGAGTTGGCCACGGCGCGTTTAAGAGAATAACAGGAGAGTTGGAAGGGACCTTGGAGGTCATCCAGTTCAACCCCCTGCTCAAGCAGGAGACCCTATATAACATT
Source organism: Notechis scutatus (assembly GCF_049901735.1). Lineage (NCBI taxonomy): Eukaryota > Metazoa > Chordata > Lepidosauria > Squamata > Elapidae > Notechis > Notechis scutatus. The sequence continues at coordinate 2,513,557 of NC_142021.1, read as the reverse complement.
TTAAAATAACAGGAGTTGGAAGGGACCTTAGAAGTCATCCAGTCTAACCGCCCTGCCCAAGCGGGAGAGCAGGATGTTGGCTGTTGTAGATTGCCGAAGATCCCACACCAGGTCTGACAAATGTTGGGGTAAAGTTGTTTTTTCCCCCTTTCTCCACAGCATCACAGTGGTCACGTGGAACGTCGGCACCTCCATGCCCCCCAGCGATGTCACCTCCCTCCTGCACCTCAACCCTGGGGACTCTTCTGACAGTGACATGATCGCTATTGGGTAAGGCGGCGGGAAGGCAGGCTTCCTGGGACACTGGCGGGTCCTTTCATGAGCAGGAAACAACCAAGAGAGCGAACCCCAGAATCGGGGGCCCCAAGCTGCCCACTGAATCACTGCAGTCACTAAGTTAATAACCCGGTTGTTAAGTGAATCCGGCTTCCCCTGTTGACTTGGCAAAGATCACAACTAAGAACCGGTTGCCAAGCATTTGTATTTTTGATCGCCTGATTCAGGCGATGCAAAGGTCGTAACTCTGAAAAATGGACATACGTCACTTTTTTCAGTGCTGTTGTAACTTTGAACGGTCACTAAACGAACTCTTGTTAAGTCGAGGAGTAGCAGGACGGCTGTTCTATCCTAAGCTTCCCCAAAAAGCACTAAGCCAACTCTTGAGTCCCGGCAAAACCTCTTTTATTCAACAAATGTGAATTTATTGCATTCACATTCAGCCAACGGCCTGGCAAACAGTCTTGCAAAGGTGTAATTATTAGCTCAGACCTTATCCGTCTTGGAAAGCTGCCCGGTTAATACTTTGGGCAGCAGAGTTAAATAATTCACAATATATAGGGTTGCAAGCGTTGTCAGGCAGTATCTCTGGGGAAGACCTTGGGGGAAGCCTCTGGGTGGGGAGGGCCCGGAAGGAAAGCTGGTGATTTTGCACACTTAATTCTGCAGGTTGCAGGAGGTGAATTCCATGATCAACAAACGCCTGAAAGATGCGCTCTTCACCGACCAGTGGAGTGAACTTTTCATGGAGGTGCTGAGCCCCTTTAATTTCGTCCTGGTAAGCCAGAGTCCAGTCCCCCCCCTCCAATCCTCCCGGCTTTGCGGACTGGCGGGGTGGGAGGGGGAGCGTGCACAGCTGCATTTGCACAAGCGGCGGGCATGCTCGCCCACCGTTCGTGCCGATGGGGCGCATGCACGTGCTCGTGTGTTGCTCACGCAAGTGGGGATGTGCACACACCTGTGCTTGCTTTCCACTTCCACGGTCCAGTTCCGAATGGCTCAAGGGCCAGGAATGGGCCGCAAGCCCAGGGGGTTGGGGAATCCCCCAGGGGTGGGATTCAATTTTTTTTTACAACCGGTTCTGTGGGCGTGGCTTAGTTGGTGGGCGTGGCTTGATGGTCATGTGACTGGCTGGGTGTGGCCAACTCAACATCACTCACATCGAGGCACGCATCTCCTCGCCTGGCCTCTCGTGACTGTGGGGATGCTGCAACAGTCGTAAGTGTGAAAAGTGGTCATAAGTCACTTTTTTCAGTGCCATTGTAACTTTGAATGGTCACTCCATACAAGCAAAGTACCAGCAAAGGAGGGGGAAAAAACTCCAGAGAAGTTCCTGAGACAGGAAGTCTAGTCCTGCCAAGAATGTAATAAGGGTTAACGGAGAGGCAGTTTCTGTAAGCAACACCAGAATGTTTCCTTCCTGCCTTCCTTACAGGATTGGGCCAATAATTTCTTCTAACAACCGGTTCTCCGAACTGCTTAGAATGTTAACAACCGGTTCTAGCGGATAGGGACAAACTGGTAGAATCCCACCCCTGGACTCCCCGTTGTAAGCTTCGAGGTGTGAAGTCTGGCTATAACTTAAGACCATAATGTGCCAAAGATGAACTTAAGCAGAGGCTTTAAAGAACAAAATCCAACTTTAATTGATCAATATGGTTAGGGTAAGATCTATCCTCACATGCACACAAGATAGAGATGAGAGGAAGGCTACAAAGCATATGGAGAAATTAAAGTCTTCGTACACCTTTAAGATCCTTAGAAGTTGAGTAACTGCATTGTAAAACTCTCTAACTTAGATTTACATCTTTCCTTCAAAAGACAAATTGTCTTTCCGGCAATATTTAGCTTTCATTATCTCTTCTCCTATTGTCCTACTAACTGATCACAATTGACCACTTAAGGAGGCTATTAACAGCATACTTCAAAGGTGTGGATTCCTCCCGATGGAGGTAGCTACATTCCCAGAGAGTTACCTTCCCAGGCAGGGGTGATGCTAAGGGTGGAATATATCAGATGGATTCAGATTGATTTAGATGGGAGAATCGTGTGTCTTCATAGGAGAGGGATGTAAATGACTGCAGGCATAATTGTTTTACAACAAGTGGAAGGTGAAGGAAACCTTTTCTACAACAGCAAGATAAGGAATGCCTATAGAGTGATAAATGATTAACAGAAATATTTCTACGTATACAAGAAAACAAATGCCTTACAGCAAGATAGCAAATGCCTATAGAGTAACTCTCTACTTCATGCTACAATATATTCTACTACATTTCTTTATTCATTACCCTTCAGAGGAAAATCCAAAAGGGATTTTTTGCAGGAGTGGTTGACAAAACAAGGCTGTTGGGCAGCTTTAAATCCCTTCGGCATGCATATAGGGCCAACATCTGGATTATTTTGGCATTTGTGAGCGGGGGAGAATTTCAGGGAGTGATTTCCCCCCCCCTTCCTTTCACCCCCAGGTCAGATCCCTGTATCTGCTTTGAGCAGCTTGAAGGGCAAAGGGAGTAGAAGGCTTAAGGCATTTAATTTCCCCTGTAACCCTCCTCCCGCACGTCACGACCCAGCCACATGACACTGAATGCCTGCCAGATTAGCCGGCTCCTCCCCAGCCATGAAAATGAATGAAACTCAAGAAGGATCTGTGGATTCAGCTCACGTGGCCGAAGCAGGAGGCACCAGCACTTCGAAGCAAGCCTCTGAAACACAGAGTTTTCTTATCTTTATATAGCTATATCATTTATATCTCTTATCTATCTATCCATCCATCCATCCATCTATGTTGGCCCATTCTTTCCCCTAAGTTTCCATTTCCCCAAAGATCGTCTGCGGTGTTGCACCATCGTTCTCCCATAATCGTGTATTTTTGTAAGCTATTTTCCTTAAATGTATTTTTGTGATTTTTCCTCCTTTTTTATTCGTCAGCCACAATCCAGAAAAGGGACAGATTTTGCACGTTGGTAGCATTTCACACCAAAGCGACGTGTGAATCGGAAAAGGCTCTAATTAAAATCAAAGAGAATGAATTTTCCCCGCAACCCCTGATTCCGACTGCCAACGCTTCCATTTGTCGAATGTATTTAAGTGGGGGCGGGGGGAGAGAGGCTTCTACCTTTTATTTATTTATTTATTTATTTGCTTTAATTAAAAAATATAAATAGTTTGGCGGGGAAGCATGATCGCTCAGTACACCAGCTGCTGCTTCTCCAAAGCTGTGCAGGTTTTTTTTTTCTCTCCAAAGGACGTTTTTTGCAAATAGAAGCAGATCCTTTTTCTGATCTGTTCCGGAGCACAAGTTCCTGAGCATGTACAGAAGTCACTGCCCTTATAAAGTAGAGCAGATCCATCCCGGCTCAATTACCAGTCAGAAGGACAGGTAATCCTCAACTTCTGACCACAACGGAGGTGACTTAAGTGAGACATTCGTTAAGTCAGTTTCGTCCCCATTTTACGACCTTTCTGGCATCAGTCGTTAAGCGAAATCGCTCCAGTTGTTAAGGGAGTAACCCAGTTGTTAAGTGAATCCGGCTTTCCCCCTGGACTTTGCTTGTGGGAAGGTTGCTGAAGGGAATCATAAGAAGCCGGGACCCGTCATAGATTAGAGGCAGTTGCCAACGGTCTGGATTTTGCTCACGTGGCCGAAGGGATGCTGCAACGGTCATTAAGTGTGACAAATGGTCATAAGTCACAATTTTCAGTCCCCTTGCCCCTGGTCAAGTGAATCTCACGGCCATGCCCAAAGTGGAATGCATGTGCATGCATGTGCATACATGTACGTGTGCCAGAGCACCAGAAACCTGAAGACCAGCTGACTTGTGCGTGCATGGATGTTCTTTGGCCATTTTGGGGGGTGTTTTTGGCCTGGAAATGGCCAGGAAAGTGGCCCAGACAACAGCCTGGAAAACCGCTGGAAAACAGTCTAAAAAACAGCCAGAAAACAACCTGAAAAATGGCCCAGAAAACAGCCCGGAAAACAGCTGGAAAACAGTCTTAAAAACGGCCAGAAAACAACCTGAAAAGTGGCTCAGAAAACAGCCTGGAAAACAGCTAGAAAACAGTCTTAAAAACGGCCAGAAAACAACCTGAAAAATGGCCCAGAAAACAGCTTGGAAAACAGCTAGAAAACAGTCCAAAAAATGGCCAAAAAAACAACCTGAAAAATGGCCCAGAAAACAACCTGGAAAACAGTCTAAAAAACAGATTCTGGAGGTGCAGAATTAAGAACTCAGTGCCTTCCTTTCTCTTGACTACCTTTTTGCTGTTTCAGGTGAGCACGGTACGGATGCAAGGAGTCATCCTCTTTGTCTTTGCCAAGTACTACCACCTGCCTTTCCTGCAGGACATCCAGACCGACTGCACCCGGACGGGCCTCGGGGGTTACTGGGTATGTGAGTTTTGCCCCCAAGCCTGCCTGTCGTGGCGGGATTCATATTTGGGACTAAGCTGGAGGAATCCGGCAGGAGCAATTGAGCAATCAGGATAGAGTGGAAGGGAGGTCTTCTAGTCGGACCCTCTGCTCAACCTGGCCGATCCCATTTCAGACAGATGGTTTCTTAAAAACCTCCAGTGATGGAGCACCCACAACTTCCGAAGGCAACTTCTGTTCCACTGGTTAATTGTCCTCACTGTTAGTATAGGGTATAGGTACTATACACCCTATACTAACTACCTATATACTATATGGTATAGGGTTTCCTGCCTGAGCAGGGGGTTGGACTAGAAGACCTCCAAGATCCCTTCCATCTCTGTTTCTCCTGGTATTCTTTATTCTATTCTATTCTTTCATATTTCTATTCTTTCATATTTCTATTCTTTCATATTTCTATTCTATCATATTTCTATTCTGATTTCATTCTATTCTATTCTATTCTATTCTATTCTATTCTATTCTATTCTATTCTATTCTATTCTTTCATATTTCTATTCTATTTCATATTCTATTTCATATTTCTATTCTATTTTATCATCATTCTATTCTGATTTCATTCTATTCTGTTCTGTTCTGTTCTGTTCTTTCATATTTCTATTCTATTCTATTCTGTCCCGTTTTGTTCCCTTCTATTTTCTCTGCCCCCCCATCTCATGGCTTCTCTCCCTGCCTTCCTCCAGGGCAACAAGGGAGGCGTGAGCGTCCGGCTCTCCATCTTCGGGCACATGGTTTGCTTCTTGAACTGCCACTTGCCGGCACACATGGAGAAGGCGGAGCAGCGGAAGGAGGACTTCACCACAATCCTCCATCTGCAGCAGTTCGAGGGGCCCTCGGCCAACGGCATTCTTGACCACGAGTGAGTACCAGGCCCTTGGGTCCTTCCAGGCTGGGCAAGAAGCCTTGTCCATTCAGAAGGTCCATTTTGAGGCCCGCCCAAAACAGGTTGAACCCAGTCTTTAGAAACAGCAGCTCAATTATAACTTACAATTATCACTAGCAGAAGTGGCATTCAGCCGGTTCGGAACGGTTCTCAAGAACTGGTTGCAAAAATTTTGAGTAGTTCGGAGAACCTGAAAATACTGCCTCTGACTGGCCCCGTCCCCATCTCTTCTCTGCCTCCCGTTGAGTCCCAGTGATTGGCTGGGTCTCTTTTGGTTGCGCTGCCCAGGAGAATGGAGCTGGAAAGCAGGTTAGTGGGGCCGGGAGGGAAGGGGGATTTTGCAGTATCCTTCCCCTGCCATGCCCGCCAAGCCACGTCCACCATGCCACGCCCACAGAACCGGTAATAAAAAAAATTGAATCCCACCATTGATTACTAGGTATCTCAAAAAGTTGAAGAGGAGAGTATGGCAGTGACAAAGATGATGACTGGAGCATTTTGAGCCTCTATGGCAGAGTGGTTAATTATTTCATTTTTCTTTAAATATTCTCATGCCTTATTTTACAATTTTATCTAAATTCTTGTTTAATTTCCATATTCATTACACATCACATTTGCAAGTTTATCACATACTATTATTCCATTCATTGTTCAATATGATTCATCCTAATTCTGATTATCCAAAAATTATCCCCTTTCATTGTCAATTCGAGCTTGCCACCCCTTTCCTTTATACATTCACCCATTTTATTCCCATTAATTCATTGTGAAAGTTTACCATAATATAGTCCTTTTAAATTACCACATTCCACATTAATAACAATAATTCTTTAACTACTAAGTATCACTTACACATTTTTGTGTGTGTGTGTGTGTGTGTGTTTTAAGTCAGATTCCACATGGTATTCCCTTTTCTCAATTACATTCTAAGTCATATATTTATTTCAAAGATATTGATTTCTTCGGTTAATTTTGGGAACTGATAATAGTCTTTCCATTGCAATTTTGTTCTATTTTACTTTATTAATTTATTTGATTCTTTTTGTTAGTTTTTATTGTTTTTATTTAAATATGGTTTTACATTGTGTAAGCCGCCTTGAGTCGTCATGGGAGAATAGGCAGCAATATATATTAAATAAATAAATCAAATAAATAAATCAAATTGACCAGGAAGCTTCTTAATGGGAAGGCGATGGGCATGCATCCTCCCTGGTATGGGGTTCTGGCTTTGGCTTCCTTTGTGTTTTCTACAACTTCAGGGTTGGCACATGCCAGACAAGTCAATTTCTGAAGAGCTAGAGAAGGCCCTTGGTGGGTATATATAGTAATTCCACTTTATTTTGCTATCCAGAGTTGTGGACGTGAGAGGATTAGGGCCAGAAGAATTCCAACGTCTGAATTAATTTTCTTTCAGAAGCAATACATCCTCGGGTACAAAGATTGTTATCCCCGGGTGGAAAGATTCTGGATTCTCTTTCTAACAGGAGAGGAATGAGGTGGCTTTGCAAATCAAAAAGGAAGATCCCGTATCTAAGAGCCTCCTGGATTTTTATTGTTAAAAAGGTTCCCCACTCCTTCCTTCTCCTTGTCTCCCTTCCAGCCTCATCTTCTGGTTTGGGGATCTCAACTTCCGCATCGAGACCCTGGACATCCGCTACGTGAAATACGCCATCGACAACAACATCCTCCATCAGCTCTGGGAGAAGGACCAGGTGAGACATACCTGTGCGTGCAGAGTGTGAGTGCAGGAGTGAGGAAATGGGAAAGTAGCAGCCTGAAGCCTTCTCTTGGTGAGGTCAATCAATCAGAATAGAACTGGAAGGGACCTTGGAGGTCTTCTAGTCTAACCCCCTGCATAAGCAGCAAACCTATACCATTTCAAATGGTTGTCCAATCTCTTCTTGAAAACCTCCAGTGATGAAGCACCTACAACTTCTGAAGGCAAAGCTGTTCCACTGGTTAATTGTTCTAACTGCCAAGAAATGTCTCCTTAATTCCAGGTTGCTTCTCTCCTTGATTAGTTTCCACCCATTGTTTCTTGTCTTGCCTTCTGGTACTTTGGGAACTAAGTTGACTGGTAAGACTGCTACAATGTCCCCCTAATCCTTCTTTTCTCTAGACCGGCCATCCCCAATTCCTGCCACCGTTCTTTATATGTTTTAGCCTCCAGGCCCTTAAATCGTCTTAGTTGATCATCTCTGCACTTTTTCCAAAGTCTCAACATCTTTTTTGGTAATGTGGTGACCAAAACTGTATGCAGCAATCCAGGTGGGGCCTTACTAAAGCTTTGTAAAGCCATACTAATCCTTCACATGATTTTGATTCTATGCCTCTGTTTACACCACCAAGGATTATATTAGCTTTTTTGGCTGCCGCCACACACCACTAGCTTATATTTAACCCTTTAGTTTAGTTTACTTTACTGTCATTGCACCTCGTACAATGAAATTAAATGCCTTCTTCAGTGTATACTATAACTATAAAAAATAAAACACAAGCACCCATCCTTTGCATTCTATGCCATTGAATTGAAAACCCCTGATATTGCATTAATATTGCACTATACAGTAGAATTCAACAGAGTTGCTGCCCTGGGATAGAAGCTGTTTTTCAGCCTATTTGTCCTTGTTTTTATTATTATCCTGTACCATCTACCAGATGGTAGTAGTTATAAAAAAAAAGGGTGCCCAGGATGAGATGGATCTTTGAGGATGTTTTGAACTTTCTTAAGGCAGCGGGAGCTATAAAGCTCTTCCAAAGAGGGGAGAGGGCAACCAGTGATCCTCTGAGGGGCAATGATTAAATGAGTTTTGAAGCCCATAATAATTTTGACAGGGATGTTTCTGGGTAATAATGTTGCTCTTGAACACGCTTGCCTGGTGGAGTGGGCCATGTGGTTGACTGCACCTGGGAGGACAGGAGTAATGCATGACCATGGTGAAGTGGAAGGTGTGGGAGAAAGAGAGAAGGAACCCCAATCTCCCAGCTTTGTCCTCCTGGCTTCTCTCGTTCTGCAGCTTAACATTGCGAAAACTACGTGGCCCATCCTGAAAGGATTCCAAGAGGGGTTCCTCAATTTCCCCCCGACTTTTAAATTTGACGTGGGAACTAACATGTATGACACCAGGTATGGAGGACAGTTGGCGGGTTGGGGATCAGTAGTTGGACTGAGCCAAGACATTGATTGATTGATTGATTGATTGGCGTATGACCACAAGGGAGCCCAAAACCTCTGTGGTTGAATGAGACATTTGTTCAGTGAGTTTTGTCCCCGTTTTATGAACTTTTCAGACTGGGGGGGTGGGGGAGAAACCACAAAACAGACCAAGTCATAGAAAAGGAAAAACAGCTAAACTGCTCTGGAATTTCAGAATTCAAACAGATAAGCACATTTCTTAACATGCAGTTAATAAATGAGGTGCTACATGAGCACCTCTATAAGGGTATCCTTGTCTACTTGAGTGACATTCTCATCTACACTGAGACCATGGACAATCACATACCCCTAGTCCACTGGGTACTGGAAAAATGTTTAGCAGCAAACCTGCCACACAACACCCCAGATTTCATAGCTGTTGAAAAGAAAGACAAAAATATCTGGATAGTGCAGGAAATGCAGGACCTGGACCAGGTCAGAAGAGATGAGAGGAAAAAAACTGGAGAAAATCACCACGTACAAAGACCTGCGAATAGAAGTAGAATGACTGTGGCAAATGAAAGCGAAGTCGGTAACCATTGTAGTAGGGTCTTTGGGTCCAATCCTAAAATATCATTGACATTGTCAAAAATCCCCACCCGTCAATTGCAAAAGGCAGCTTGGCTTATAACGGCTGACATCCTGCGATGAGACCTTGAACCCCATCAAACTTCCACATCTGTTTACCCAGTTCCTGGGGAAGGTCTCAACAGCTGGACAGAGATGCCAGGTCCAGATTGAACATCTGGCTGTGTGATCAACCATAATCATAATTTACAACAGGGGTCCCCACCCCCCCACCCCCATTTTGTGGAGTGGCACTGGGCCACGGCATGCCAGAAACAAGGCCACACAAACAAGGGGAAACTCCATCCATGGGATGCAGGCAACACACAAAATCATGCCCCCCCCCCAGGCCATGGAAAAACATCACCCCATGGGACCGGTCCCTGGTGCCCCAAAGGTTAGGAGCCACTGATTTACAGAATATACACTATGTATTTTATGCCAGCCTCCACTTAGGTCCTCATTTCATGTCTTTTGTGTTGTGACCCCAGTGCTAAAAAGAGGAAACCAGCTTGGACGGACCGTATCCTATGGAAGATCAAAGGTGGGGCCCACCCAGTGCATTCTGGGAGATCCAGCAGTGGGAACCTGACTGTGACCCAGCTCTGCTATTGCAGCCATATGGAGTACACTATGAGCGACCACAAACCCGTGGCCTCCATTTTTGCAGTACAGGTGAGTGCATAGCAGTGGTGGGATTCAATTTTTTTTTTTTTACTACCGATTCTGTGGGCGTGGCTTGGTGGGCGTGGTGTGCCTTGGGCATGGCAGGGGAAGGATATACTGCAAAATCCCCATTCCCTCCCCACCCCACCAACCTGCTTTCCAGCTGTGCAGGGCAACCAAAGAAGACCCAGCCGATCAGCTGGGACTCAATGGGAGGTAGAGAAGAGATGGGGGCGGGGCCAGTCAGAGGTGGGATTGGCTGGTTCTCCAAACTACTTGAAATGTCCACTACCAGTTCTCCAGAACTGGTCAGAACCTGCTAAATACCACCTCTGGTACACAGCCCTATTGATACACACACACACACACACACCTGAGCCTGTGGATAGCTGCTGTTGTGCCACTGACAGCATTAACCTTTTTTTAGGGAAAAAAAACCTGCTCTCGCCATGTTCCTACTGTAACCTTCAGTTACAATTGCCACCTGCTAGTCTTGTCTGCTCAGAAACACTATTAAATGAACTGTTGTAAGTTCCTGGAGAAAAAAGGATGAAGGAGAGCAAGCTACAAAATGTGCTTCTTCTATTTCCTTCCTGCTTTTTGCTTAGCCACTGGTTTCTTGAAAAGCATTTCCTGTGGGAATTGGGTTTAGCTAGTCTAGAGAAAAAGAAGGACTGGGGAGGAACATGAATAGCAGTTTTCCAGGATTTGAGGGGCTGCCACAAAGAAGAGAGGATCAGCCTAATTCTACAAAGCACCAAAAGGCACAACAAAAAAACAATGAATGGAAACTGATCGAAGAGAGAAGCCACCTAGAACTAAGTTTTGATAAATTAGTAACCCAGTTGGTAAGTGAGTCTGGCGATGAATAATGATCAATGATGATCCTAACTCTTCTGGCAGTTTGGTTCCCGAGCTGATGTGCCACTGGTGGAACTCCAAGTGGCCGACGAGTGGACCAAGCCGGAGCAAGCTGTGGTCCACTACAGAACTTCTTCGGCTTTCCACCGCAGTTCCTGGGATTGGATCGCAATCTATCGGGTGAGAAGGGTTGGCCGGGCGAGAGGATTGGCATCCTAAAAGGCAGCGTGAACTCTTCCCAGTGGTGGGCAGATAAATGGAATGATCTGGGTGTCTCAGCAGCCACAGGAGGGCACCGTGGAAACCTCTCGTGATGTATTTATTTATTTGATTTGATTTGTCAATCGCTTACAAGATGGTAGGTGTAAGAATCAAGATGGTAGGTGTAAGAATAAACAGGAGTATGAAAACAGGAAATAGGTACGGATAAATGGGGACAATGGGACAGGGACGGTAGGCATGATGGTGCACTTATGCACGCCCCCTTACAGACCTCTTAGCAATGGGGTGAGGTCAATAGCGGATAGTTTGAGATTAAAGGAGTTAGAGGGGGGTTAGAGGATGTAACAACAGAGTCAGGCAGTGCTTTCCAGGCATTGACCACTCTGTTGCTGAAGTCGTACTTTCTGCAATCAAGTTTGGAGCAATTTACATTGAGTTTGTATCTGTTGTGTGCTCTTGTATTTTTGCAGTTGAAGCGGAAGTAGTCATTGACTGGTAGGACATTGTAGCGGATAATTTTGTGCACTACGCTTAAGTCTAACTGTAGGCGGCTTAGTTCAAGGTTGTCCAAGCCCAAAATCTCAAGCCTGGTGGTGTAGGGTATTCTGTTGCAAGCAGAGGAGTGTAACTACTCTTCTCATGAAATACTTCTGGACTCGCTCAATTGTATTAATGACCAGTATACAGTGCAGATTCCAGACAGATGAGCTGTATTCGAGTATTGGTCTATTTCTGCCCTTGTAGGTGGGTTTCCGGCATTGCAAGGACTACATAGCCTATGTATGGGCCAAGCAGGAAGATGCAGAGAGCCACCTCTACCAGGTAAGGCTATGGGAGCAAACGGAGGTAGGTTAAAAGGTTTAGTCTCAGGAAAAGGCAACATCCAAGGCAGGGGGGGATTCAAAATTTTTAATGACCGGTTCTGTGATCGTGGCTTAGTTGGTGGGCATCATTTTGTTTCTGTCCAACCTCACAGAGTTGGCGTTTTGAAAACAAATGTCCAGAGAGAAAATGGGATAGGAATTAACAAAATAATGGGAAAATAATAATAATAATAATAATAATAATAATAATAATAATAATAATAATAATAATAATAATAATAATAATAATAATAATATAATATAATTAATATAATATAATATAATATAATATAATATAATATAATATAATATAATATAATATAATATAATATAATATAATATAATATAATAAATATAATATAATATAATAATAATATAATATAATATAATATAATATAATATAATATAATATAATATAATATAATATAATATAATATAATATAATAATATAATATAATATAATATAATATAATATAATATAATATAATATAATATAATAAATATAATATAATATAATAATATAATATAATATAATATAATATAATATAATATAATATAATATAATATAATATAATATTTAATATAATATAATATAATATAATATAATATAATATAATATAATATAATATAATATAATATAATATAATATAATATAATATAATATAATATGGAATATAGAATAGAAAATATGGAGTGGAGTGGAGTGGAATGGAAGAGTAGGAGTAAGAGTGAGTAAAAGTTAGAATTAGAGTAGTGTTAGAGTTAGAGTTAATTGGAATTAGAATATGAATTAGAATTATTAGAATGGTTGGTTGGTTGGTTGGTTTGTGGATCCTTTTCTGCTGGGCTTCCATCTCCCCTACTCTCCTTCTCTCTTCCAACTCTAGCTAACGTTTCCCGAGGAGTCCCTGCCTAAAGGGAAGGGGGATTACATCCTTGGCTACTACAGCAACAACTGCGGCTGCATGGTGGGCATGACGGATCCCTTCCAGGTGAGCAACTTTCCATGTACATGGCATGACTGTGTCGAGGTCAATGACTATGACTGCATTTCTGGTGCTTGGCCACCAGCTCACATTTATGCCCGGTTGCAGTGTCCCAGAGACACAGAAAACAAGGATTGGTGACGTTGGTTGCTGGTTTCCTTAAGATTGGCATGACTGACAACCAAAATTGCACTCCCAATTTGGTCATAATTGCAATCTGTAGTTCTAATGTCCGTGGAATTGGATGTGTTATTCTTTTCTAATACTTTCATTCCTGTTGAAACCCAGTTGTGTTCCACACAACAGCATACGAGAACTCTGGTCATTTAGTTCAGTAGCTGCACCAGCAATGAAGGTGTGTGCCATTGCTCTTGGCTAGGAGGCCCTTGTCTGGGATGGGATGAGACACTTCATTGCGGCCAACTCACCATGGCCAAGTCACCCCAGGACAATTCCACAATTTAATGCAATTATTGAAAAGAATTAAACCATTATTTTTGTCATCCCCATTTCATTTTGTCCCTCCTTTAATTATTCCAGTCCACTATTTGTTCGATATTAGTGTGACGATATTAGTCCCACGGCGAGTTGGCCGTGGCGACTTGGTCCCGGCAAATTGGCCATAGGAAGTTGGGTGCAACTTTGTGTGGCTGTGTTTCCACAAAGAACTACACCGGGTTGAGTGGTGTACGGTCAGCGTATTCTGGGAACCCAACGGTTGTCTTTGCATGTTGGGTGATCCAGGCATCCTCCGAAGGGTGCGTTGGTATATTGTGTGAACAGAGCGACTCTGTTCCAAGAGTCCAAGACGATGTACGAACAGTGTTTGTGGTTTGAGGAAAACTGACTTTCCTCCCACTCTCTGTTAGGAATCTGTCCACCAATTAGTTGGGTTGGCAATATATAAACCAGCAATGTATGTTTGTAGCTTTAAGACAAAGTCGCTGCATTGATTTGTACTATGTTCCGATTGGTTGATTGTATTGCGAATTGCCATAAGAGGGAGCTAGAGATCATGGCTTGCTCTCTCTGACATTCTGTTTCTCTGACATTCTGTCTCTCTGACATTTTGTTCTCTGTTGTATTTATGCTGTGCTTATACTTTGATATCTTTGTTTGCTGTAAATGACAAAGGCAACCGGTAAGAAGACTTTGTAATTGGATATTCTTTGGACTGTAAAACGTATATGACCTGGACCGTTTATTGGACTGTGCTATTTCTTAAAGTAAACTTTAACTTAATTTAGTGTATCTGTGTGACTGAATAATTATTCATAACTACTTTCATAAACGTTTCCATGTGCATATCCTTGTTACTCAAGGGTTATTCTGTACATATCATAACACCCTCCCCTCAATTTCCTGGCCTAGATTTCTTTGCCCACCTTGGAGCAAGTCAGCAGTGCCACGGACAGCACCAACAGCACCTCCGAAGAGGACGACGACAGCACATTGGTGCTCCTCGGACCCAAATCCCGCAGCCCCAGCCCCGGCAAGATGCACCGTCACCGTAGCCGCAGCCCCAGCCTGGCCAAGTTCCAGGGTCTGCTCTTGCGATCCTCCAGCCGTGACCAAGGGGCCAGCCGCAGCCCCTCGCCCCAGGGACGCCGCCACAGCACCATTCTGAAGGCGGACATTCCCAGCATCCAGTTTTCCAAGGACAGCCCACGGCACCGCTCCAAGTCGCGGGAGATGGTGCAGAACACCGAGGCCTCCTCTTCCTCCTCTGTCACCTCCCAGGCCCGGACAAGCTGGCGCTTCGAGGAGACTCCGCTGTCCCGAGCCGATCCGCGGAATCTGGGCTTGCTGCCCGCTGTGCGTTTGGAGACGGTGGATCGGGTCATGGGTTCCCGGCGTGACAGCACTGACCCGAGTCAGCCTGGACGAAGGATGAGTCCCACCAGCCCCACGGCCGGGCTCGCGGCCCTGTTTAGTACTTCCCCGCAAGAGGGGTTCCCCCACAATAGCCACAGCTGCGACACCAGACACTAAGGTGGCAGAGCCCACCAGGCAACCATCCTGCGTAGTGTGTGTGACAACGCCCTTTGCCCACTCCCCTCTTGGCCTGCCTTGCACACGCTCACTGCAGCTGTCCCGATGGGGCGCAGACTCAGACATGGAGCTGTCGTGGTGCCACCCGATCCCATCCCCTTGACAGTTGCCCTGTGTCTACATCGGAGCCCAACCAATGGATCCTGTCCCTCCTGTGCTGCTCACCCCACGTCCTCCTTGGGGACAGCTCTTTCTCCCACCAAACACCGAGGTTGGAACCCCAAACTGGATCACCCTAACACTGTTTTGGCCTGTCACGGGGGGACCAGCTGCAGGAAGGAAGCCCCTCGGCCTCCCCTTCATCCGGAGCAGCCCGAAGATTCCTGGCGGTTGGCTGATGAGCTCAGAAGCTCCCAGCTTGAAGACGGAGCGAGAGGAGTACAATATGGAGAAAAGGAGGAGGCCATTTCCGGAGGCTTCCATGTTGTAAGCTCTGAAGGCCCAGCCAGGCTCATGGTGATGGAGAGCCCCCCTCCCCCCAGCAGAATCCCAGCCATGCCCAGGGAGGGGTTCAAGCCAAGGCTGAAGACGAGGGGGCAACTTGGAATGTAGAACTCTGGCGGTGGGGGGGGGAGCCGGGGGGAACTGTGAAATGGGAGGGCTGGTCTCTCTCCAGATTGGGGACCTTCCCCGGGATGAGTTCAGAGTTGAGACAATCTGTCCTACCTCTACCTCTCACTCCCCAATAAATCATCGTACAAATGCTCCAGGAGGCCGTGTCTGCCCTCAAAGCGCAGGGGACGGTGGGCGGCTGAGAAGAGGCGATGCCCACCCCCCAGAGGTGGGATTCACATTTTTTTTTACTACCGGTTCTGTGGGCGTGGCTTGGTGGGCGTGACACGGCTTGGTGGGCGTGGCAGAAGGATGTACCGCAAAATCCCATTCCCTCCGCACGCCACTAACCTGCTTTTCAGCTCCGTTCTCCTATGCAGGGCAACCAAAGGAGACCCAGCGGATCAGCTGGGACTCTGGAGGCGGAGAATAAATGGGGTTGGTGGGGCCAGTCAGAGGCGGCATTGGCTGGTTCTCCAAACTACTCCAAATTTCCGCTACCAGTTCTCCAGAACTGGTTCCAACTGGCTGAATACCACGTCTGATGCCCCCTCCCCACCTACTTCTTGGTGTCCTTCCTTCCTTCCCCCCCACCCCCCCAAAAAAACCAAGAAGACCTCAAGCCACGTTTAGAAAACATGTTATTGCGACATCGTTCAGGGCCCCACAACATTGTCCCTTCCCCAAATAAGTTATAGGCTGCCCCCTTTGCAAGGAGATCATGGGTGGGGTGGGGTGGGAGACCCCTGCCCCTCCCCACAAGAGGAGTCTTGCTCAGGCCCCCCCTCTGCTTTGAGAGGTGAGGGACGTCACCTGGACATCCCCACCTGGCTGCGGCTTCACCTCTCCCCGTCACCCCTTCGTTTTGGGGCTCGGTGCCATCAGCCGCCCACTGAAGCCCCGGTGCCCCCGAGTTTTTGAGGGTCCCGGGTCTTCTGAGGCCAATTCCTTTCGCAGCAGGTGGGGATCCAGCTGGCATTGCACCACGGATTGGCCTCTTTTGCTTCATACCAGCAGTTGTTGTGTTGTCTGTACTGGGCAGGAAACGCACATGGGAGGAGGAACGGCTCCGTTTCGTTGTGTCCGCTTCCTGGGCTTGGTGCTCTCTCTCTCTCTCTCTTGTGTGCGTGTGTGCCATGGCAAAGGCCACCCTCACTCAGCGGGGCACCGGCTGGAAGGTGGCACGCACCAGCTGCACACACTTCTCAAAGAGCTGGGCGGCTCCCTCGAGGGATGCCCCTTCTTGGCGCCTCACTTTGAGAGAGCCCCTCGCCTCTTTGCCCGTCAGCCGGTTGGTGAGGTGGCGAGCCGGGGCCAGGATGGCCTTGCCGATGCCAATGCAGCTGCAGGAGAGAGAGAGAAAGGTTGGATCCGGCTTCCTTGTTGGGCAGAGCACGAACCAAGAGTTGGACGGGTTTCCGAACAAAAAAGAGAGAGAGAGACAAGAAATAGAGTAGAGTAGAGTAGAGTAGAGTAGAGTAGAGTAGAGTAGAGTAGAGTAGAATAGAATAGAATAGAATAGAATAGAATAGAATAGAATAGAATAGAATAGAGAAAGAATAGAATAGAATTCTAATTGAAGATGGAGTAGAGTAGAATGGAACGGAACGGAACATAGGAGAGAGTAGAGTAGAATAGAATAGAATAGAATAGAATAGAATAGAATAGAATAGAATAGAAATGGAGAAGGGGAGAAGGAAGGAGAATAGGATAGAATAGAATAGAATTCTTTATTGGCCAAGTGTGATTGGACACACAAGGAATTTGTCTTGGTGTAAATACTCTCAGTATACGTAAAGAGAAGGTACATTCATTAACAATCAAGAATCATAACGTACAACACTTAATGATAGTCCTAGCAGACAGGAAAGTGAGAGAGAATCAGCTTAGAGCTGGAAGGGACCCTGGAGGCCATCTAGTCCAACCCCCTGCTCTTGTGCAGGAGACCTATGCTATTTCTGTCCTTCTTAGAAGCCTCCAGTGTTGGAAGCACCCACAACTTCTGGTGCCATCTCTTCGCCTGGCCTCTCATGACTGTGGGGATGCTGCAACAGTCGTAAATGTGAAAAATGGTCATAAGCCACTTTTTTCAGTGCCATTGTAACTTTGAATGGTCACTCCACACAAGCAAAGTACCAGCAAAGGAGGGGGAAAAACCTCCAGAGAAGTTCCTGAGACAGGAAGTCTAGTCCTGCCCAAGAATGTAATAAGGGTTAATGGAGAGGCAGTTTCTGTAAGCAACACCAGAATGTTTCCTTCCTGCCTTCCTTACAGGATTAGCCCAGTAATTTCTTCTAACAACCGGTTCTCTGAAGTGCTTAGAAGGTTAACAACCGGTTCTAGCGAATAGGTGCGAACTGGTAGAATCCCACCCCTGGGTGGGAGGCTCCCCCGTCCTCCCCCCTCCACTTACTTGGGCCAGCTTTTGTCTCCTGTCCTACAGCCTGGCGGGGTCTCCAGGACGAAACAGGAAGGGGAGATATAGTCGGACAGGACTTGCTCCTCCACCTCGTTGGGACCCTTCCTCCTGCGCAGGAACCGGGCCAACCTGGAAGGGTGGGGGGAGGAAAGGAATGAAACTTGCATCGAATCTCCTTTGTGGGGGGGTTCAGCCAAAGGGAAAGCCACAATCCAGCCGATGCCCTCAAACACTGCAGGCCAAGAAACACACACACACACACACACACACACACACACACGGGATCCAATCTTCAGCCCCCACAAAGGCAAGACAGGGAAAGACCCCTAGCAATCTCCCTCAGCCTAGGGCAGGGGTCCCCAAACTTGGCCACTTTTAAGACTGGCGGACTTTCAACTCCCAGAATTCCCCAGCCAGCCATGCCTGCTTTTTCTCTCTCCCTCTTAACCTCCTAAAGTGGAGAGAGATTGCAGAGGAAGGGATTGCGAGAGAGACAAGCTATGCTGGCTGGGGAATCCTGGGAGTTGAAGTCCACCAGTCTTAAAAGTGGCCAAGTTTGGGGACCTCTGGCCTAGTGTCACCCTCCTCTCCCCACAATAAGTCAGCAGGACTACAACTCTCATGTTGGAGCGGCAGGCGGCACTTCGAATGGAGTTGGGAAACTCACAGCTGGTATTCCAAGAAGCCCACTGCATCGGTGTGAATTTGGGATAAAGTGCCAGGGGTCAAACCAGCACCAACATTTTCCGTGCAGGGATCCTGCTGGGGGACAAGTGACAGCCTGATGCTTTTGGGGGAAGAGGGGGAGGGATTCAGTTCTAATGCAGGTCTTTAAATCCAAACGGACCGATTGCTCCTCCGAATAACAGAGTTGGAAGGGACCTCGGAGGTCTTCTAGCCCAACCCCTGCTCAGGCAGGAGACACTCCATAACATTTTAGAATAAGAGAAGAGCTGGAAGGGACCCTAGAGGTCCTCCAGCCCAACCCCCTGCTCAGAAGGAGACCCCGCATCATTCCAGATGAATGGTCGTCCGGTCTCTTCTTGAAAACCTGCCGTGTTGGGAGCGCCCACAACTTCTAGAGGGGTGGGGGCAACGGAGGTCCGCTTACCGGCGGGTGCAGTTACAGTGGAAAAGCATGCGATCGTCTGAATTGTGGAGCTGGTACTTGAACTCGTGCGGGCCGATCTGGAAGGGGCACTGGTCCAGCCGTTGGTAGCAGCGGCATCTCCGCGACAGGCCTGGAGAAAGAAATAAAAGCAGGCCGCAGTTCAGTTGGGGGAATTCACAGCGCCAAAGCCCCTCCCCAGCTCTTCCCACCCTGGCCAGGAACAGCCCAATTGGGGGGAGGGGGTTGTCAGGAGCCGGGAACCAGCAATGCAAGCCCACCCACCCACTTCCCATTTTGGGGAACGTCCCACTGATCTTATTTGGGCACTGTTAGCTTTTTTTTTTCCCCAACCCCTTTTTTTGGGTTTTGGGGGGCTCTAAGCGGGGTTCCACCATTTCAGGCTGAGCTTCGCTCGGCCCAGGAGTTGCCCTTTTGGGAATTCCCAGTTGGCATGGCCAAGGGAAGCTTTTCAAAATCACAAAATCAATCAATCACAGAGCGCCCCCCTCCCCCAGCAAAGTGTGGGTTTGAACATGGGCTTCCCAGGTCCTTGTCTAACACTAGACATCTACGTAGCCTATCCACATAAAGCCCAAAAAAAACACCAAAGGAGGGCTCTCCAATCTTGGCAACTTTTAAGCCTGGCGGACTTCAACTCCCAGAATTCCCCAGCCTGCAGGCCCGGACAGTGAGGAGCTTGGGGAGGAACATGGGCCAGTCCTGGAGGGCTCTGCATCGGAGGCAGAAATGGGGCCAGGACTGTCCGACAGTTATCAGCTGCCTTCGGAGACAGAGATCAGTGGGGAAGAAGAACAGCCGGAGCCTGTTCCCAGTGTGCACATGCACAGAGCTGCCAGGAGAAGGGAACAGCTAAGAAACAAGGATCGACTCAGGAGTAAAGCCAAAACTTTGCTGACTGGGGAGTTCTGGAAGTTGAAGTCCACCAGGCTTAAAGTTGTCAAGGTTGGAGACCCCTCCCACACCAAAGTTTTCTGTTTTAGCAAAGCTTCGAAAGAGCCCC
This sequence comes from Notechis scutatus, assembly GCF_049901735.1. Classification (NCBI taxonomy): domain Eukaryota; kingdom Metazoa; phylum Chordata; class Lepidosauria; order Squamata; family Elapidae; genus Notechis; species Notechis scutatus. The sequence goes on along the minus strand of NC_142021.1, from coordinate 2,493,450 downwards.
GCTTGTCAATCTCGGAGACAAGAAGCAAATATTTTACCTGCTCCTTCGTAAACCCTCCCACATTTAAGTGGCCCCAGAAGGAATACTCAGGCTGCGGCTTGGCTCACCTGGTCTTGGCTTAGACACCTGGCCGTGTCCTGCAGACGGTCCAGCGAAGGGCCTTTTTCCTTGCCAGGTCTCGTTGGAGGAGGCGTCTTCCGAAGAAAAGACGACCGGGTGACGTGTGGCGAGAATCTCACTTTCCATCTTGGTGGGACCAGGCTCCAACGTAGTTGGAAGGGCAGGTGACCTTGGCACAGTCTCCTCACCTGGAGAGCTTCTCCCCGGGAGGTGAGTGACTTGATTCAGCTTGGAGAAGGAGGGGCTGATGGGATCTTGAGTTTTGGGACTGGTTTTTTCCACCTTCTTTCTCCGCATTTTGTTGCCTTTCGAGCCAGGTTTCTGATGCCGACTAGGCTGGAGAGGAGAAGCGGTAGCTTCGGGGTTCTCGATGGGCTGATAAGGGCTTGGATCCACCAAGTGAGCCAGCGGCACCATGCCATACTTCTTACACCTAGCACAGGGGAGGAGAAAGCCAGGCGCCTTGCTCAGTCTTTGCATTTCCGCCACCTTTACCTGGGTTATGCAAGTTGGCCCGGTCTTGCTTTTGTGCGATGCACCGAGCCCAAAATTAATCACAGAGGCAAGTTCTTTTTTTTTTCCCCCCTCCACAAGACACAGAACTATATCGTGATTGGGCCGCTTGCAAATTGTCTGTTGTGCAAACCCAGCTCCATTGTCCTTTTAAGCAAGATTTAACAGGTCCTTGAAAAGGCGTTTTGGCCTTAAAGGCAGCAGGAGGGGGAAAAAAGCCAAACTTAAATTTATGGCCTGCAGAAGGTGGAGAAAACCACAGATTGAGAGTCAACAGACAATTGGCTATGAAGATGGCTTTGACGAAAGAACAAATCTAGAACCATCTGGGTAGATTGACAGGCGCGTTCTCCAACCCACGGAGATCCCAAGTCTTACCGAGGGCCGTGTTGGCTGGGAAATTGGGGGTGGGGGGGTGGGAAAGCCCGTGTTTCCAGATCTCATGAAGGTTGGGAAATAGAAGGTTAGAAACGGAATCCAATAAGTAGAGCATGAAGCACCTGGCCTGTACATACAAGGGGTCCCACAATCCTAGCGGATCAAAGCTTCTTAGAATCCCAAGTTAAATTATATTAACTGGATCGTAGCAAAAAAAATAATAATAATTAGCTGAGTATGAGTTCTGCTGTAGGATGTAGCAGCAACAAAAGTGGAGAGATTTTTAGGCTGCGTCAAGATTTCCCAAGGTGAGAAGCAACTCTGCTGTTCAGTTCTACACTGGTCTGCCCCTAGTTTGAATACTGGGACCAGTTTGGGGTACCATCTTTGAAGAGACATCTAGAGAAGATGCTGTGGGGAAGAAGAACAAGCTGGAGCCTGTTCCCAGTGTGCGCATGCACAGAGCTGCCAGGAGAAGGGAACAACTAAGGAACAAGGGTCAACTCGGGAGTAAAGGCACAGATGGACGTTGAACGGCCCCTCCCAGAGGGAATAAAGAGGAGCGAAAGGGGAGTGAGGCTTTGCAGGAGACAGTTCAATTCATGAGGGTGAAGATCTGTTCCTGACTCCTTGCCAAGTTAATTGCTGCTACAGTGTGGCGTTTGGGAGATATCGGCCTGGCAACTCTCCCAGCCTGATAAAGGTCCGTAGTTGTGCAATCTCTTGAAAGACTGTTGGTCGGGACTTTGCTGGAAAGCGAATGAGAAGAATTCACTTTAACCTAAACAAAAAGGGGTTTTTATCAGGACGAGGAATCGGCTTCATGCTTTTGGGAAGCCCAGGAAGAGAACACAAGCTGGGAAAAAGGCTCAAAGCAAAAATCGTGAAGCCAATCAAGGACTTTGCAGGAAAAAAATCAAGGAAATATAACACAGGCAATCCTTGCCTTAACAACAGTTCTATTTAGTGACTGTTCAGAATTACAATGGCACTGAGAAAAAGTGACTTTTCCACACTTATGGCTGTCGCAGCCTCCGCAATAGTCACATGATCAAAATTCAGCCGCTTGGCAACCGGTTCCTATTTATGACGGTCAAAAGTGTCCCCGGGGGGTGTGTGTGAGGGGGAGAGAAGTCACGTGATCCCCTTTTGCGACCTTCTGACGCAAACCAAGTCCACGGGGAAGCCAGGTTCAGTTTCCCCACCACATGACCAACTTCACAGCCGCAAGGAAAGTCGTAACAACGGGACGATAACCACCCTCACTTAGCGAACATCTGCCTTGGTGACATGAAGGAGGTCGTAAGTCAAGGAGTCTCTTTTTCTCAGAATATACTTCCTCCCCACCCCACCCCCCGGCTTACTCACCCGCCCCACCAGTGCCATTCAACGCAGTCCTCGGTCTCTGTCAGCTGGAAGCACGGGACTTCCAGCAAGTTGAAGAAACTGTTCCCGATGAAGTTGGAGATGGTGTCGTTGAGGTTCCTCAAGCAATCGCTGAACCTGTGGAGAGGCCGAGGGAGGACACTTCGTTTGACGATTGCTGCTTTAAGAAATGGAATGGAAGGATTTATCTCCCTTGCAGACGGCTGGTCATTTGCATCCTTTTTAGAGGGGTGTTGAGGCCCCTTGGAGGTTTGTCTGTGCCTTTCGGGGTCAAAAAAAAAAGGCCATCGATGTCCAAATTGAAATTCAGCAGAGCGGGAAGGGATAAGGCATCATCTATCTCCAGTCTACAACACCGTCCTTTCCGCAGTTCCAACAAGGCTTCACTCAGGGGACTCTGAGGACACACAGAAACCTCCAAGTGGCCTCAACGCCCCTCTTAAAAGGATGCAAATGACCAGCTGTCTGCAAGAAATAGAAATCCTTCCCTTCCCCACCAGCCAAGTCAGAGCTGAAGAAGCTTCTCGGATGAAAAGCGAAACGTCTTCAACAGATTGGGAAGGTGCCAGGTTGGGCAAGGCTAAATCAAACCCACCCACCCCCGAGCATCCCAGGAGCCTGTACTCACCTGTTATCGCAGCTGCAGTGAGAAATGGTGTGCAGCCGGTAGTTACGCATGCCGTACTTGAACTCCAGAGCTGTGATGTGAGCATCACAACTGTCATGCTCACGGCAACACACGTCCGGGCCCTGGAAAACCCCTGCGAAAAGGAAGGAACTGGGATCAGATGAAAAATGGGCCACTGGGAATTTCACCCCACTTGGGAGGCTTCTAAAAGGGGTCTCCAACCTTGGCAACTTTAAGCCAGGAGGACTTCAGCTCCCAGAATTCCCCAGCCAGTTTGCTGGGGAATTCTTGCTGGCTAGGGAATTCTGGGAGTTGAAGTCCTCCAGGTTTAAAAGTTGCCAAAGTTGGAGATTCCCTGTTCTTTAAAAATACCTTTACAGCATGCCCATGGTCACGTGATCAGGGATATCCCAATCATAGTGGGGTGCTCTGGGCTTTACACCTAGTTTTTTGCTCAGCCTCTGCCGCTTTAAGGGGTTTTGGACTTCCGTTCCCATAATTCAGTCTGCCGGCTGGGGAATTCTGGGAGCTGAAGTTCCACCACTCTTAAAGTGGTTGAGGTTAAGAAACGCTAACCTGTATACTAGAGAGACAGAAACTGATGTAGGGGGGGAAATATGTCTACCCCCCACCCCACCCCAAGACAAAACCTACTCCAAACCACGTCTGGCTTCCCACTGCAGCATCTGGGGGTTGGACTAGATGACCTACAAGGTCCCTTCCAACTCTGTAATCTGTAGTTCCGGTGAGTTGTGTTGGGGAGGTTCACCGAAGGGAGGCTCAGCCAATCTCACTGTACCCACGTTGTACTCTGACAAGGTTTGAACCAGTGGCAAGGCGTTCCACCGACCGTTTGCTGACTGGCTTCCCAACCTCTCACACATTTCTCGCCTGTTTTTGGGTTGTTTTTTCCTTTCCCCCCCGCGTGGGTGTGTGCAAAGAGTCAGCAAAGCGCCCGGATTTTATTTTATTTTTAAAGCCACAAAAACTGGGGACCCTCGGGGGATTTGGGCCCGAGCGGGTGGGTGGCTGGGGGCGTAGGGGGCCGGTTTCTTTCCCGTGGGCCTTGCCACCCCCCCGACCCTTCCCTTCCCCTTTTACCCAGCTCCGAGGGCATCTCAGCCGTGGCCCCGGCTCCGCACCAAAGCGTCCCGGGAAACGTCAAGCCCCGACGGCTCCGCGGCCGCGCTTCCCCTTCCCGCTTTCCTCCCGCCGCCGCCGCCGCAGCTGCGCGGCGGGCCGGCGTTCCCTTGCAGGCTCCCTTGCGCGCTTCCAAGGCGTCCAGCTCTCTCCGCAGCCGCGGGTCCCAGGAGGCGCGGGCCAAGGGGTGGCGGAGCCCTCCGGGTCCGCAGAGCTCCAAGTAGCGGCGGGTCACGTCGGGCTCCGTCCGCAGGGCGCACTCCAGCAGCTGCCCGCTGCGCAGATCCCACAGGCTCTGCACCAGGACGGTGGCGGGGGAGCCGTCGGGGCGCAGCCAGAGGAAGCTCAGCAGCCCGGAGCGGCCCCCGGTGGCCCTGGTGGCGCAGGCCGTGTTGGCTTCGGTCCAGGAGCCGCGGGCGCAAGGCAGCTTCGCGAAGCCCAGGGCCAGCAGCACCAAGCGCGCAAAGCCAACCATGGCCAGCGCGTCCCGGCGAAGGAAGGAAGGAAGGAAGGAATGGAATGGAATGAATGAAGCGCGTGCGGCAGGGCGGCTTTAAAAAAAAAAAAAAGCCCAGGGGTGGGCTCGTCCCGCCAGCCGGCCTGGGATTGGACGGCGCCGACAGCACCACCCGCGGAGCCACGCCCCCTCGGGTTCCCACGCCGGCTTACCTGCCGGCTTAGCCTCGACGGTGCCTCTCAGTCTGCGTTGCACTTTTTAAAAAGCAACCGGACTTTCATATAGACAGACATTATTTAATGTAATGTAATGTAATGTAATGTTATTGTATTGTATTGTATTGTATTGTATTGTATTGTATAATATATATTATATTATAATTATCTTATCTTATCTTACCTTACCTTACCTTATATTATATTACATTATATTACATAATATATATTATATTATAATTATCTTATCTTACCTTATCTTACCTTATCTTATATATTAGGTTATATTATATTTATATATATATATATAATTTTATTTAAAGTTTTTTCTCTATCACTTATCACTTATGGATGATAAAGAAAAAACTTCAAATAAAATTATATAATATATAACATAATTTAATATATTATAATAATATATAATAAAATATTAATATATATATATCAGATAGATAGATAAGATAGATAGATAGATAGATAGATAGATAGATAGACAGATAAAAAAACTTTAAATAAAACTATCTATCTCTATCATCCATTAGTGCTTTGTGAACAATGTACTGTCTGGGTCGATGTACTTTATACACAATACTAATAACAATAATAATACTGTTTAGGTATACATAATCAGAATCTTTCAACTTTTAACATATACGTATCCATGGTAATTATAATATATTCTATCATATATCAGTATATGTAATACCGTTTTCCCAATTTCTACATTCTGCCTTTTCCCCCCCAGCCCTTAATGAAACAGACACCATATGAAGACCGATTCTGTATCTATCCCTCAACTCTTATCCATTTTAGAATTTCAACTGGGATGAGAAGAGAAATGTCTTTTCCCCCCCACCCAACCAAAAAAAGGTGAACAAAAGTCAAAGCAAAGCTGGCTGGGGGATTCTGGGAGTTGAAGTCCACAAGTCTTAAAAGTTGCCAAGGTTGGAAAGCATGTATGGCATAACTCTCTCCTTCGAAATAGTTTCTCCCAGCAACTCCTAAGCAGGTGGGCTAACTACGGGTGTTTCTTGCTTAGTCTCTCGTGTAAATACAGGTAGTCCAAGACTTACAGCGATTCATTGAATGACCGTTTAAAGTGACAACGGCATATAAGCTCTATACCGGTGCTTCGCTACAAAACTATGTGGTTGGGCTGTTTTGGGGGAGGGAAATAAGGGGGGGGGATTCTGCTTCTGCCTACCAGCATCCATCGGTATTCATCTGGCTAGTGTCCGGTCGGTGTGTGAGACAGTTGAGGGCTGTTTGGAAACTGAAACAGTATTTACTGTGTGAGCAAGAAGGAGACAGCAAGGAGCCTGGGCGTGGCTTAACTCAACTGTTTTTTTTACTAAAGCTGCTTGGTGCTCTGAAATGGAAACTCCTCTGCTTGTGTTTTGCATTTGAAAGAGATTTCTTTTCAGGTGGGGAGGGGAGTAGAACTCCTTAGCATCAGAGCGTGTTAATAATAATAATAATAATAATAATAATAATAATAATAATAATAATAATAATAATAATAATAATAATAATAATAATAATAATAATAGTAATATAGAAAATACTAAATGCTCTGATGGTCATTTCGAAAAATCCTTTCTTAGTGAGCACCTAGAAGCCAAGAGGAAGATACGTGACAAATTTCAAGTTTGTAGGCTTTACGGTTGGGGGGGGGTTAGACTAGATGACCTACAAGGTCCCTTCCAACTCTGATTATCTAAAGAGAAAAAAGAAACAGAGTACCTGTCAACTCATAAAATATTTCTTTTTGTACAGTTCTGGAGATTTCGTGATGAGTGTGAGTGGCATTTCGCTTTTAGATCGATAGATACATAGATACATAGATACATACATAGATAGACAGACATTCGCAAGGTCACCTGACCCCCCCCCCCCTTTTGTGACCAGCAAAGCCGACGGGGGAAAGCCAGGTTCACTTCACGACCGTGTGACTCATTTAACAACATTTAACAGGTATTCCCTTAACACAAACGGGGCCAAGGCGAATCATCAAATGGGACGCTTTGCAAATATCTCACTTCGCAGCATAAATTCCTGGCCTCGATTGCGGTCGTAAGTCAAGGACTTACCTGTAGAGGAACACCACCGGCTTGCTTGTGCGTGTGTGTGTGGGGGAGGGGGCAGGATTGGAGGCTGCCTTGGAAAGTCCTCTCAGGCTGCTGGCCCAGAGCCTGCTTTCTCTTCCTCCAGGTGCTTTCTTCATTTCCGGCTGGGAAAGGCTGGGATGACTCACTCATCACCTGATGGGATCTGCCCAGGTAAGGCAAAAACCCGGCGGGGCGGGTTGGGGAGGTGAAAAGGCGGCAAGAAGCCAAGAGGGAGCCTGCCGATTGGCTCCAAGGCATCTGATGATGAGGTCAAGGTGGGAATCCTGCTTTTTCCAGGAAAGCACCTGTCTCTGTCTGAATGAAGCCTGTTTCAGAACAGAACAGAACAGAACAGAACATTCTGGCAAAATGTACGGGAAAGGAACTACAGATTAACAATGGCAACTTCTTATGAAGGACACTTATATGAAAGGCTTTATAGATGGCATTTGCCACCTGCTAGGTTAGCTAAAATGTTTTAAAATAGGTCTAGCAAATGTGGGAAAGGGAATCCAAAGACGGGCACATTTTATCACATGTGGTGGAGTTGTGCTAAAGCGAAACAATGTTGGGCAAAAAGGCACAGGTGGTTAGGAAAGATAACAGGGGAAACAACATGTAGATTTCAAACCTGAACTGTTATTTTATTTTATTAGGGATGATATCAGAAAAAAATTGATAAGAGAAGTACGGTATGTATTTAGCATGGCATGTTTTGACAGCAGTGAGGATTACCTTCGGACAATATTGGGGAACTGGAGAAACACCGCAAGAGGAAGAGATACAGTGTATATATATATATATACACACACACACACACACACACATATATATGGTATTCGGCTTTGTTCGGGTATTTTCCCACATCATTCTAGTTGTGCTTTTAAAGTTGTAGCAACGTTTCGGCAGAATCTCATCTGCCATCATCAGGTATTGTGTTCGTCTGACTCACAGTCTGACTCACAGATATGGTATTCAGCTTTGTTCAGGTATTTTCCCAGCTTTTAAAGTTGTAGTAACGTTTCCGCAGAATCTCATCCGCCATCATCAGGCTTCCGTATTGTGTTCATCTATATATATATATATATTATTGTCTATAATATATAACCGGTTACATGAACTTACTAATTTATCAGTGGCAGTGATTCGCTTAACAATGAGAACAACGAGGCGAGAAAGGACATATAATGAGGCAAAACTTTGTTTCACAAATGTCTCCCTTAACAATGGAAATTTGGGGCTCAGATAACAGATGATCAGAGTTGGAAGGGACCTTGTAGGTCATCTAGTCCAAACCCCATCCAAGCAGGAGACCCTACACCATTTCTGACAGATGGCAGTCCAGGCTCTTCTTGGAAGCCTCCAGGGAAGAAGCTCCCACAACTTCTGAAGGCAACTTTTGTTCCATCGGTTGATTGTTCTCACTATCAGAAAGTTTCTCCTTATTTCCAGGTTAAATCTCTCCTGGTTCAGTTTCCATCCATTATTCCTTCTCTGGCCTTGGAAAATAGCTTGACCCCCTCCTCTTGTCTCTCGCAGCCCCTCAAATATTTGAAAACTGCTCTCGTGTCTCCCCTGGTCCTTCTCTTTACTAGACTAGCCAAGCCCAGTTCCTGCAACCGTTCATGGTATGTTTTTAGCCTCCAGTCCCCTCATCATCCTGGTTGCTCTTCTCTGTACTTTTTCTAGAGTCTCAACATCTTTTTTATAGTGCGGTGAGCAAAACTGGATGCAGAACTCCAGATGTGGCCTTACTAAGGCTTTACAGAGTGGTATTACCAGTAGTACCTCCCTTGATCTTGATTGTATCCCTCTGTTAAAGCAACTTAGGATTGCATTGGCTTTTTTGGCTGCTGCTGCACACGGCTGGCTCTTATTTAGCTGGCTGTCCACAAAGACTCCAAGATCCCTCTCACAGTTATTGCTGTTAAGCCTGGTTTCACCTAGTCCATATGTGTACTTTTGGTTTTTCTTGCCTAAGTGTAGGACTTTACTTTTCTCTACATTGAATTTCATTTTGTTAGATATGGCCCAGGGTTCTAGTCTGTCAAGATCCATCTGGATCTTGAGCCTATCTTCTTGGGTGTTGGCTATTCCTGCCAGCTTAGTATCATCTGCAAATTTGGTAAGTTCCCCTTCTACTCCCTCATCTAAGTCGTTAATGAAGATATTGAAGAGTCTTAGGGCATAAGACGGAAACTTGTGTCACCCCACTGCTTACTTCCCTCCATGTAGACTTAGACCCATTGAGGACTACTCGTTGAGTACGGTTTGTCAGCCAGTTGCGAGTCCATCTGGTGGTGGCTGACAAACTGTGGCGGTCAGTCAAAATCTAGCTGTCTAGGCCTGCTCTCTTTTCAACAGGAGGGAGGGATTCAGGTGGCCACTTCCCTGACTTTTTTGACCCATCCAGCATCTTCGAATTCTCCTCCTAGAATGAATCGTATCGTCTTGATCTGATCTTCTCGGACAAAGACCCACCCGAAAGGAGGCCGCTTGTGAAGTCGAGCCCGGAGAAATAGGGTGGAATCAGGACTTTCTATTTCTGCTGATGCAACCTAGGTTTGTCTTTGTTGTTTTGCCAACCCATCCCAAGCTCTGATTTAGATGCAGCTTGTTAGCGCTGTCACAACAATCCCGCAATGAAAATTAGATTGAGGAGGACTAGCAAAAAAAAAAAAAAAAACCCAATCAATCCATCACAATACAGCTGGAAGGGACCTTGGAGGTCTTCTAGTCTAACCCCCTGCATAAGCGGCAGACCCTATACCATTTCAAATGGCTGTCCAGTCTCTTCTTGAAAACCTCCAGGGATGAAGCACCCACAACTTCTGGTGGCCAGCTGTTCCACTGGTTGATTGTCCTCACTATTAGGAAGTTTCTTCTCAATCCCAAGTTTGCTTCTCTCCTGGATCAGTTTCCATCTGTTGTTTCTTGCTTTCTGGTGCTTTGGAAAATAAGTTGACCCCCTTTTCTCTGTGGCAGCCCCTCAAATACGGGACTACTGCTATCCTGTCTTCACTAGTCTTTTCTCTAGACTCGCCAAACCCAATTCTTGCAACCGTTTTAATCTCCAGGCCTTTAATCCTTTTAGTTGCTTTTCTTTGCACTTTTTCCAAAGTCTCAACCTCTTTTTTTTTGTCATGCAGTGATCAAAAACTGGATGCAATGTTGGTCAAACACGTCCTGCATTTCAAGACTTGGCTGATTTCCTGGCTCTTTGGTACCTGCATCTATGCTGATGCTGCTTTCTCTATCTCGGCTTAACTTAATCCCGCAGAAGCACACGGAAGCACACACTGAGATCCATAAATACATACTTAATTTAAGCTGCTCATTGCTGCAACGTTTTGTGCTGTGCGGTTTCCAAAGGCATGCCATTTATTAACCTCAATGTTCAGGAGTGATCTATCTCTAGATTTTTTTGCCAGGTTGCAGAAATGAAAAAAATAATAATTTAATGTTTTATTTGCTTCTTTTATTCAAGTGCCCCAGGGCCGTTCCCAAGAAAATAGGAAAGCGGTTAAAAAGCAACACAGCAATAACAGAGGAAAGCCTCGTGCTTGATGTGGAAAAGAATGAAACTTTTTCTGACTTTGGGTCTTACCAAGATAGATAGATCTTTACAGAAATGACTTGTTCAGATGATGATGAGAAAGCAAAAAAGCTGTGATTTGATGTTAATGCCTTATTTCACTACAACGGAGAGAGTTTAAAGTCAATGCCTCTTTTTCTTCCTTTCTTTTTTCTTATCTTTCCTCACTTCTCTCCTCCCTTCTTTCCCCCCTCCCCCACTGTTTCTCCATTGACTTTGGCATTTTGCAATATTTTGTAACTCAATACCAATGTTCAATTGTAAAGAAAAGGGACTCCGGTGACTGAAGCCATTTGTCAGAAATGGCGCAGGGTCTCCTGCCTAGGTGTGTGTGTGTGGGGGGGGGGTTGGACTAGATCAGGGGTCGCCAACCTTTTGGACCTCGGGGATTTTACCACACTCATAATTTTAAATCCCACAGACCACGACTATGAATTTTGACTGACGGCGGCTTGCTGATGTTTTTTCCCCAGGGTCTCTGCAGAAAGCAGCAGAGACTCTGGGAAAATCCCAAAAAAATCGCAGGATACCGTCTCCAGCCCCATTCTCGGGGGGGAGGGGAGAGAGAGAGAGACTTTTGGCCCCATGCAAGGAAAGCAGCAGAAGCAGCAAAAGTATTTCTTTCTCTCCCCGCAAACCCCCCCAGAAATGAGTCTTTGCCGGTGCAGCCTCTTGGAGCAGGAGGCCTTGCAAGGTCCCAAAGACTCATTTCTGGCGGAGTTTGGGGGAGAGAAAGAAAGACTTTGGCTGCTTTCCTTGCGTGCAGCCAAAAGCAGAAGAAGAAAGAAGCAGAAAGAAGCAGCCCAGTGGCCAGGCGAGGCATGTGGGGCAAGGGGGGCAAGTCCCCCCCCCCTGGCCTTTTGCCCCCTCTCCTCACTACCTCCTGTTGTTCGCAATGCAAGCGACGCAAGCCTTGTGTTCCCGCGCAGCCTGGATTAATTGCTTTGGGGTTGACATTTCTCTGCGGACCACCAACATTTTCTCATGGACCACCAGTGGTCCTCTGCCCACTGGTTGGTGACCACTGGACTTGATGACCTACAAGGTCCTTTCCAACTCTGATTATCTATAAAGATCTGCCCCTCTTTAAAGGCCTGGGCGAAGTGCCAGCTCTTCAAAAGCTCCCCCAAACACCCGTAGGATGTGTGTGTGTGTACCCAGATCTCAAGGCTGGTTCTGCAACAGGGGAGGTGTGTTTCCAGGGCCCTGCTAAATGGCTTAAATGGCTTTGCTTAACCGAAGGAACCTGGCATGGAGTCACCGCAGCCAACTCACCGCGGGACAAAAGTTACATCCATATCAAAGAAACGGTGGAACAGAATTTCTTTAAAGGATGCCAAAGTGGGGAACACCAGGCGGGAATGACAAAAAATTAAACTGAAAATGGGAACACCGTTGGCTGGGGAATTCTGGGAGTTGAAGTCCGCATGTCTCAAAGCGGTTGAGGGTTGAGACAGGTCTACCGTAAGAGCTTCCCTTCTGCTGGAAAGACATCGGCCATTAGGCATCAACGCCAAATAAAAGTGTGAATAAAGGAATAAGCGTAATGGTCTCCTTATCTCATTGGGCGGTGGCTCCCCAGAGGCTTCCTCTCAGCCTTGATCTGTTACTTGATGTGCTGTGCAAGCTGCTAATTTTAAGAGGAAAGCAGGGAAAAAAGGACTTGAAAAGACTTCAAAGCAGGCTACTCCAGTTCTTGCATGCCAAGTGAGACGTGCCTCTGTCTTCTGCAAACTTTCCTCAAGCCCAAAGCATATTTGGTGCCAGACACTGGAATCGTTTCCTTCTGTTAGAGCAGCTTCAGCTTATAATTAATAATTATTTATTCCTTCTTCTTCTTATTCCTCCTTCTCCTCCTCCTTCCCTTCTTCCTCTTCCTCCTCCTCTTTCTTTCTTCTTCCTTCTTCTTTCTTCTTCTTCTTCCTCCTCCTCCTCCTCCTCCTCCTTCACCACTGTCTATCTACTCCAGGATGAAGGCCTGTTCCGCATATTTCCAACTCGTACGGTCCCAATCTTCCTTTGGCCAATTGGACACACCATACTTGCCGATGTCATCAATCCATCTTGTTTGGGGTCTGTTTCGTGGACTCTTGATCACATGGGATCCCTTCTACACTGCCTTGATCCACCTGCCATCCGTTCTTCTTGCTATGCGACCAGTCCCTTTCAATTTCCATTCTTTAATTCTCTTCCATGGTGTCGTATGTTTTAATTTGTTCTCTAATCCACACGCAGGTCTTTCTATCTTGTCTTGTGACACCCAGCATGGATATTTCCACAGCTCTTTGCTAAGCTAAGAGTGTCGCAAAGAGCCACGCAAAGCTAATTAATGTATTAAGTCTTATAGCTGTAACCTTGTTGCTTGTATCTTTACAATTTATATTGTTTTATTTAGTTTACTAGTATGATTTGATTGCTTATTTAATATCCTATGACTATCACTAAGTGTTGTATCTTATGAAACTGAGAGCTTACGCACTAATCACACTTGGCCAGTAAATAATTCTATTCTAAAAGAGGCTTTGATTGTAGCCTGCCAACTACGGTTCCCAGCACCTACAGCCTGCTGCATAAGAGGAAGAGACTAAGGGAGTTGTAGTCCAGCAACACCCAGTGGCTCAGAGCATTTCCCAGAAGACTGGACTCTCTGGGCTTCGGAACCAGGTGCCCTATTTAAGACACCAAAGCAGATAAAGATAATCAGAGTTGGAAGAGACCTTATAGGTCATCTAGTCCAACCCCACGCCCAAGCAGGAAACCCTACACCATTTCGGACAGATGGGAATCCAGTCTCTTCTTGAAAGCCTCCAGTGATGAAGCTCCTACAATTTTTGAAGGCAACTTCTGTTCCGTTGGTTGATTGTTCTCACTGTCAGAAAATTCCTCCTTATTTCCAGGTTAAATCTCTTCTGGTTCAGTTTCCATCCATTGTTCTTTGTCTGGCCTTCAGGTGCCTTGGAGAATAGCTTGACCCCCTCCTAGTCTCTGGGGCAGCCCCTCAAATATTGGAAGATGCTATCCTGTCTCCCCTGGTCCTTCTCTTCACTACACTAGCCATGCCCAGTTCCTGTAACTGTTCTTCATATGTTTTAGTCTCCAATCTCCTAATCATCCTGGTTGCTCTTCTCTATACTTTTCCTAGTGTCTCGACATCTTTTTTATAGTGTGTTGACCAAAACTGGATGCAGTACTCCAGGTGTGGCCTTATTAAGGCTTTACAGAGTGGTACTACCAGTAGTACCTCACTTGATCTCGATTGTATCCCTCTGCTAATGCAACTTAGGGTTGCATTAGCTTTTTGGGCTGCTGCTGCACACTGCTGGCTCCTATTTAGGTGGTTGTCCACTAAGACTCCAAGATCCCTCTCACAGTGTGCAAATCGGGTTTGTGGCCCAGAGGTGTGCAACTCTGCTTTACCTGCTCTTGTCAGGGTAATGCAATGCAGATAAACCAGGACGTACCTCCTCTGAGCCAGGAGGCTGTTTGATTTATTTGCTGTTGGGTTTGTTCTCGTGGTAGGGACTTCTGCTGCTGTCTGACAACGTTGCTCTGTGTTCAGCAGGTTGAGTACGTGGCATCTTGGAAGATAATAGCTGATAATGTATCAGCACCGAAACGATTGTGTTGGCTAGAGGGGAATGTGGAAACCTTGGGTGATTCTCAAAGAATAAAGGCGTTCGTTTCTTTGTTTTGCATCGTTGTGGCCATTGCTGTTGTAAACAGGGACCGGCTGTATTCTCAGCCCTTCCTCCTGCCTTCCAGGCAGTTTTCCTAAGGGGTGGGGGAGAGAGCGGGGTGGGGGGCAACTCAGGTGTTTCCTTCCCAATGTAGCTGATTTGTGCCTTGAGTGAGCTGCACCTCTTGTTTTACTGACAAAGCTCCTCCTTAAATCTCTACGGAGAGTCTCAATCATGCAGGTTGCGGTTGTCCCAAAGGTGATTTTTTTTTTTTCAAGAGGCCACTGGACATTCTGATTTTTCTTGGAAGACGCTTCTTGGATGAGAAGCGAAACATTTTCCAAGAAAAAACCAGCACTATGACACCGGGGGGGGGGGGCTTTACACTAGGACAATCGGGGGGGCTTTAGAAGAGGGTTCCCCCTTTTCAAAGCCGTGTCATCGGAAGAAAAGGAACTCGCTCCGAGAGAGGAGGAAGAGATTTGAGACACTGTTGATAAGACGGCTGCTTGGTGGTCTCTGAGCTTGCTGGTTTTTCTTGTAGATGTTTCATGACCCAAATTAGGTTAACAGCAGCAGCAGCACTGATGGTGTTCCCTAGTTGGGTCATGAGACGTCTGCAAGAAAACCAGCAGAGTCAGAGAGCACCAAGGACCCCACAGTCCTCCTCCTCCTCTTTCCCTTTCCTTCTCCTTCTCTCTGCAAACCCCACTCCCTTCTAGTACTGATGATGTTCCCTAGTTGGGTCATGAGACGTCTACAAGAAAACAAGCAAACTCAGAGAGCACCAAGGACTTTACAGTGATCCTCCTCTTCTTCCTCCTCCTCCTCCTCCTCTTTCCCTTTCCTCCTCCTCCTTTCTGCAAACCCCCCTCCCTTCTAGCACTGATGATGTTACCTGATTGAGTCATGAGATGTCTGCAAGAAAACCAGCAGAGTCAGAGAGCACCAAGGACCCCACAGTCCTCCTCTTCCTCTTGTCCACAACCCTTCTAGCACTGATGATGTTCCATAGCTGGGTCATGAAACGTCTGCAAGAAAGCCAGCAAGCTCAGACAGCACCAAGGAGCCCATAGTTTTCCTCCTCCTCCTCCTCCTCCTCCTCCTCCTCCTCCTCCTCCTCCTCCTCCTCCTCCTCCTCCTCCTCCTCCCTCCTCTTCTTCTTTGTCTTCCTCCTCCTCCTCTCCCTGCAAACCCCATTCCCTTCTAGCACTGATGATGTTCCCTAGTTGGGCCATGAAACGTCTGCAAGAAAACCACCCAGCCCAGGCAGCACCACGCACCCCTCACATCAACCCTGAGCTACAAATATTCTCCTTTATTAGGAATGCCGATAAGCCCTAACAAAGGGCTCCTTGCAGGAGAGACCACGAGGATAAGCAAGCCGTAGGATCTCTTACGCGGGAGGATGAAGGGTGGTGGGGTCAGATTTAATCCCCCTGCAGGGTGCCCCACGGCCACATCTTTCCTGGCTCGTGACAAAGCGGGGGTTGATCACACTAGAGTGGTACCACCCAGGCTGACCTATAGAGTTGCAAGGAGTGGGGGGAGGGGGGTAAGCAGCTGGGGGTGGGTGGGTTTCAGCTAATGAAGTACCTTGATCTCTTTTGTCCAATTGTGTTCAGTGGCAAAAGCCACAGAGGCCTCCTTTCTCTCTCTCTGCCACTTAAGGGGGCGGGTGGGTGGGTTAGAGGGCTGCAGGGCCGCTTCCTCGAGGCACTTGAATGCTCTCGGGAAAACCAAGCTGGGGTGGGAAGGAGAGGGGCTTATGTGCCACTTTCTTCTCTGCAGAAATCAAAGCAAGTTGGAAAAGATGCGAAAAGATGTTGGGACTTTGGAAAAAGTGCAAAGTGCATGATGTTAAGCCACTGTGAGCTGTTCACCCGATATGCACTCAGCCCAAATCAACCAACCAACCTTTATTTCAATATTTATGGAGATTCTCCGCCATATCCTGGTTGTCCAAAAGGTGCTTTTTCAAGAGGCAACTGGACTTTCTGTTTTTGGTTTTTTTTTCTTTGAAGACATTTCACTTCTCATCCAAGAAGCTGGAGGATTTTGTAAAAAAATATTTGTGGGGTCCTTACTCAAAATATCCCTCTCAGCATTTCCTTGTAGGCTGAAAACAACTGGCTCTTGATGTTGGAAATTACTCGGCTTATATGATTTCAGATTTTAGTGGCGCATGTCTCCAGCAAGAATTAAGGTTTTAGACTATCCAGCTTGTACTGTATAAAATTCTCTGCACTCTTTGGATAATTAAGAAGAAGCAGATTAATTCTTCCCATGCCAAACAGCCCAAAATTGGCGTAGGCGGGATGGTGGATTATCTCTAGAGTATTATCTTTATAATTCTTCCACAATAGGAATTTAGTTCACTTATACTGTTTTCCCACAGTGTCTTAATCCATGATTTGGTTAATCATAAAGAAACTACAGCCGGATGTTTCCCCCCAATACTAAACAATGAATCAGGGCTTACAACCCAGATTGGATGAGGTTTCATCGGGGAGACGGCTGGATCACCAACCAGCCAATCACACTTTTGGCTTAATTTTATTAATCTGAACAAAACGTATTTATTGTGGGGGGGGAAAAAGGGGAATTGACAGGAAGGGCAAATCCTGCCTTAAAAATAGCAAGAACATCTAATGATAATAATTTCTTTCTCTCTTTCTCTGAATTACTGGCATCTTTACAGAGCAAGGAGAGTTTATAGAATTGGCCTGTGAACCTGCAACACCAACAGGTAATGGTCTCTGCTTTGTTTTGGCCAAGGTCCCTTTAACAGTAAACAGAGTTGGAAGGGACCTTGGAGGTCATCTAGCCCAACCCCTTGGCCTAGCAGGAAAGCCTATTCCCTTTCAGACAAATGGCTGTCCAATCTCTTCTTAAAAACTTCCAGTGTTGGAACATTCACATTTTCTGGTGGCAAGTTGTTCCACTGGTTAATTGTTCTTACTGTTAGGAAATTTCTCTTTAATTTCTAGGTTGCTTCTCTCCTTGATTAATTTCCATCCTTTGCTTCTTTTTATTTATTTTATTTTTATTTGGTTTGTCAATTGCTTACAAGATAATAGGTATAAGTAAAAACATAGTTATGAATACATGAATACATATAAGAAAAATAAAAAAGAAACAATAGGACAAGGACGTTGGTGCGCTTATGCAGACCTCTTAGGAAAGGGGTGAGGTCAATAGTAGACAGTCTAAGGTTAATGTTTTTGGGGTTTGGGGAAGAGACCACAGAGTCAGGTAGAGCATTCCAGATATTGACCTCTCTGTGGCTGAAGTCGTATTTCCTGCAATCAAGTTTGGTGCGATTAGCCTTGAGTTTGTGTCTATTGTGTGCTCTTGTATTGTTGTGGTTGTCCTGCCTTTCAGGTGCTTTGCAGAACAGCTTGACCCCCTCTTCTTCTTTGGGTCAGCCCCTCAAATATTGGAAGACTGTTATCACGTCTCCCCTAATCCTTCTTTTCATTAAACTAGACATACCCAGTTCCTGCAACCGTTCTTCGTATGTTTTAGCCTCCAGTCCCCTAATCCTCTTGGTTGCTCTTCTCTGCACTCTTTCTAGAGTCTCAACACCTTACTTCTATTGTGATGACCAGAACTGGATGCAGGATTCCAAGAGTGGCCTTATTACCAAGGCACCTCTGTCCCTTTGGTGGCCACGGTCTCCGCATCAATGGAGAAGGGATGCCCAGCAGGCCAGAGGTTACTTCCAGATGTCCTGCAAAAGCCCAAGGAAGCTCGCACCGAGCCCTTATCTTGTTTATTATTATTAACCCTTATCTCTGTTATCTTAAATTGCTCGGAGATTAAAGCACGCTGCTGATCTGAAGTGGCAGAGTCAAGTCCGGAGTCCAGGGCTTCGATGTGACATGGCTTTTGTGCTGTGGTCCTCAGCATCACCTGAGGATGTCATAAAGGTCTCTTTGTCGCCCTGTCACTCAAAGCTAGATGGGTAAGGAAGAGTTAACTTTGTTGCTGTGGGAGGGAACCGGACGGCAATAATACGGGGCATTTCTTGCTGGAGTTTGCGATTTATCTGCGTCCACTTAAAATCCTAATAAAGCTGGAAATTTTAACTCTCTGCTCTCAAAGGGTATGATGGGCTGAGCTAATTTTCAATTGCTTTTTTCTGTTCAACACAGGTTGCAATTAAATGACTGCAGAGATTCTTCAGTCATCCAGGTCCTGGTTGTCCCAAAGGTGCTTTTTTTTTTTTTTCAAGAGGCAACTGAACTTTCTTGTTTGTTTCTTTTCTTTGAAGACGTTTCGCTTCTTATCCAAGAAGCTTCTTCGGCTCTGGACTCCAGGTTGCAGCATGAAACTTCGGCCTGTTTTGACAACAACAACAAAAAAGCCCCTAACTCCTAAACTTGACCAAAATTTTGATGTGCTGCGGTTGCTTATCTTGCATAAGCAAATGGTAGAGTAAAAAAACTGGTTGTGGCGTTCCCACACCTGGATGGATCCTGCAACCAATTTTGGTCACCCCACTACAAAAAAAAAAAAAAAGAAAAAAGACTTTGGAAAAAGGGCAGAGAAGAGCAATGAAGAGGATCAAAGGCCTGGAGTCTAAAACATATGAAGAATGGCTGCAGGATTTGGGTTGGGCCTGTCTAGAGAAAAGAAGGACCAGGGGGGGACAGGATAGGAGTTTTCCAATATTTGAGGGGCTGCCACAAAAGAAGAGGGGGTCAAGTTATTCTCCAAAGCACCAGAAGGCCAGACAGGAAACAATGGATGGTAGAGAAGCAATCTGGAATTAAGGAGAAAATTCCTAACTTTGAGGACAATTAACCAGGGGAACAGCTTGCCACCAGAACTTGTGTGCTCCATCACTGGAGGTTTTTGAGAAGAGAGTGGACTGCCACTTGTCTGAAAAGGTGTAGGGAGCAAGGGGCTGGACTAGAAGACCTCCAAGGTCCCTTTCAATCATGTTTACTATTAAAAGGACGTCTACCAAAACAAAGCAGTCACCAACTGAACAAGGAGAGATTCAACCTGGAAATAAGGAGACAGGGAGAACCATCCACCAACGGAACAGAAGTTGCCTTTGGAAGTTGTGGGAGTTTCATCACTGGAAGCTTTCAAGAACAGACTGAATCTATCAGAAATGGTGTAGGGTCTCCTGCTTGGGGGGGGGGGGTTGGACTAGATGACCTACAAGGTCCCTTCCAACTCTGTTGTTCTATATTCAATGGGACAGCTTGCCTTCAGGAGCTGTGGGAGCGTCATCCCTGGAGGCTTTCAAGAAGAGACGGGACTGCCATTTGCCAGAAATGGTGTAGGGTCTGCTGCTTGGGCGGAGGAGGTGGGGTTGGACTAGATGACCTACAAGGTCCCTCCCAACTCTGTTAATCTGTATCTGTGTCTTTCAAGCCAGGCTCTCTTTGCTCTCTCTATAAAGATACCAGTAATTCAGAATAAGAAGCGTTTGCGTCTCGCTGCTGCCATCTAGTAGTCACTCACGCTAGGAATTTTCTTTTTTATATATACACTTTTATACATGCTGGGCACTACTACGGGTAGTCCTCGACTTACAACAGCTCACTTAGTGACCGTCCAAAGTTTCAACGGCACTGTAGAACGTGACTTACAACCGTTTCCCACACTTACGACCCCTGCAGCAATCCCCCAAGGGTCACGCGATTTACCTTCAGATGCTTGACAGGTGACTCCGGTGGCCTCAAGGTGGACCTCTCGCCTCCCAATCAGGGAGGCTGTGAGTTCGATCCTTGGTAGAGGCTGATCTTTGGGAGAGACTCTCCCGCTCCGCAGGTCATCTTTTTATTTAATCACATATTTCATGATAACACTTTTAATAATCCTGTAAGTATTGATAAGGGCCTTTCTGGAGATCTAGATATTGATAATACCTTGGAGGTCTTCCAATCCAGGGGTCCCCAAACCCTCCCCCCAGGCCCTGGGGGCTGCGGTCTGTTCAGAACCATTCAAAACACAACTTGAGAGGGGGAAGGAGAGGAGGAGAGGAAAAGGAAAGAGGGAAGGAGGGGAGAAGGCAGAGAAGAAGGAAAGAGACGGAAAGAGATGGATCGTTGATGTAAAATTGAAAATAGGATGTATTATAAAGGAAAATGCATAATACAAATATTTATTTAAAAAAACACACCCACAACTTCTGGAAGTGAGTAGTTCCACTGGTGAATGCTTTCTCGCTCTCAGGACATGGTTTCAGAGCCTGTATAAAGGCGTAAACGCTTTAATAAAATCTGAGTACTTAAGTTATACAAACTTAATATAATCCAGTTTATATAACCCAGCACTCAGATTTTATTAGAGCGTTTAAGCTCCGAAACCATGTCCTGACAGCGAGAACCATTCACCGGCGGAACTGCTCGCCTCTAGAAGTTGCTTTATATTTATATTATAAATACATACATACTGCCATTTGTCAGGAATGGTGTAGGGTCTCCTGCTTGGGGGTGGTTGGACGAGATGACCTACAAGGTCCCTTCCAACTCTGATAATCTAATTTCCTTCAGCCGGTTTCCGTGGGACAAGATTCCCCGGGAGGCGCCTCCTCCAGCCGCCCCCTGTTTTCAGCCGCCTCCCGGCCTTCCAAGTGCTCCACCCTCCCTCCGTTTCCTGGTAGGGAAACGAAACTGGTCCTAAGGAAACGAAACGAAGCCAGAGAAGCCGCTGGGCTTTAACCGGAGGGTTCCGTTGGAAATCCACTCCGCTGCCTGGTCATGGCCTCCCTCGACCGCGTCGGATCAGGGGGCCTGGACAAGTTCCACCATGACCACCTGCAGCCCAACGATAAGTTTCTCCAAGCCATCGACTGCATCTGCGACTTTCTCAAGAGGCGCTGCTTCCAGGATGCGTCCTGGCGTGGGATTAAAGTGCTGAAGGTGGTGAAGGTGAGCGGAGGACGGGCGGGCAACAGGCAGGATCCCGGGATGGAGCTGGGGTGTGGGGGGGAGAGACTCTGCCCGGGGAAGGGAGACGGTGTTGGGAAGGGCTTTCCCCACCACCACTAGGCAAGCTGTCCTGCCTTGCAGCTTTATTGGCTCTTGCAATAATATTCTGTTGCCTGAGGGGCAAACGACATGGGTTTTGTAGTTCGTTAACCCACGTAGATACTTCGTATTTTAATTTGATTTGTTTTCTCTCTTTTAAAATTGGCGTTCAGGTTCATTAGCTTTTAACATTCCTTTCTCCCCAGTTTAAAATAAGTTTTTATCAAATATTTTTAAAAATAATAATTGTCTACATAAACAGGGTGTCAGTCTGAGTACAGTGGATTTTGAGAAATAGTCAATAGTTAATAACAGTAATATTCATAGCATTAATAATGATCACATAATAATAACAGTATTTCCTTATCTATTTTAGCCTGCCTTTCTTATGTAATTAATTGTTCTTTTATGCTTCCAAATTTCTAACTTCTGTTTCTGCTAGTTGGCCATTGGTAAAACAAACTTTTAACAAGCTGGAGACTAGCTCCAGATAACAAAACATTTGTTAGTACAAATTGGGGTCTGGTTTAATCTCTTTTGTGAACTCCAAACAATCTTTTTTCCTTACAATGGTGCCCCTTCTGACGTCAGACCTCATTTTAATGAACATGTGTGATATTATGGGGTGCATATATGTAACATGTTTGACTACATGTAACTGATTTCCTATGCAAAGGGGAGATTTATTTGACCCTGCCCAATCAATTTTCCTCTTGCTGTTTTGTGTTAACTATAAAAAGGAGTGAAATATGGGGCTCCAGGTTTGACAGGTTTAACAGATAAACAAGAGTTGGAAAGGACCTTGCAGGTCATCTATCTAGTCCAGGAGTCGCCAACCTTTTGGACTTCAGGGACCACCAAACTCATAATTTTAAATCCTGCAGAGACCCTGGGAAAATCCCCCCAAAAGTCTGCAGGAAAATCCCCCACCCCGTTTTCCTACTGATCAATCTTCAGCTCTGTTCTGATGGGGGGAGAGAGAGAGACTTTTGGCTTCATGCAAGGAAAGCAGCAGAAGCAGCCAAAGTCTTTCTTTCTCTCCCCAAACTCCGCCAGAAATGAGTCTTTGTGAGACTTGTCGTGCTGGCGCAACAGACTCATTTCTGGCGGAGTTTGGGGAGAGAAAGAAAGACTTTGGCTGCTTTCCTTGAGTGCAGCCAAAAACAGAAGAAGAAAGAAGCAGAAAGAAGCAGCCCAGTGGCCAGGCCAGGTGCGTGGGGTGAGTGGGGCAAGTTTCCCCCCTCCGCCCTTTCCCCCCTCCCCTCACTACCTTGTGTTGTTCGCAATGCAAGCGATGCAAGCCTTGTGTTCCTGCACAGCCTGGATTAATTGCTTTGGGGGAGTGACATTTCTCTGTGGACCACCAAAATTTTATCAGGGACCACCAGTGGTTCCCGGCCCACTGGGGTTGGTGACCATTGTTCTAGTCTAGCCCAAGCAGAAGACACTACACCAGTTCTGACAGGTTCTCTCTCTCCTCTTTCATAGAGAGATCCCATTTTATCCTAACAAACTGCTTTTAAAATAATCTTCCCACTCAGTTGTTTCTTTGGGAAGGTAAACTGAGGGCAGAACTCAGGGCCAGATTTGGCTTTCAGTCAGAACTGGGTGGCCACACACTAGGCAGGGTGGGGGGAGGCAGTATCCGATGAGCCTGTTTTTTCCCCCTCCCCAGCTCTGCTGGTATAGCTTAACAGAATATCAGAATAACAGAGTTGGAAGGGGCCTTGGAGGTCTTCTAGTCCAACCCCCTGCTGAGGCAGGAGACTCTATATACGATGTCACACAAATGGCTGTCCATTTTTTTTCTTAAAATCTTCTAGTGTTGGAGCATTCACAACTTCTGTAGGCAAAATGTTCCAGATTGTTTTAATGTTAGCAAATAGTCAGGAAATCACTTGAAGAAATGGTGGTGTGTGTTTGTGTGTGTGAGACAGTTCTCCCCAGCAGCGCCTCTGCTTTCCAATGGACCTGCTGTGTAGGATGTCCGAAGCTGTTAGTGTCTAATCTCCCCACATTTAGTCAGAAGGGAGAAGCAGCCCTTCGTTGCTGGAAATAACCACCTAGCTGGCACCGCAGCATTGACCCAACAGCTGCCAGCCTGATTGATCAGTGTGAGAATCCTGGCGACCTCATGACCTCATCCCTCTTGGAGAGGGGGTGTCACAACAATATAGAAGAGATTTGGTTTCTTCTAAACCCTTTTTGCAGCTTCTTTGTCCTGCAACCAACCCTAGGATTTCGCCCATCCCAGAAATAGAACAATTAGACTCTGAGGAGGTTGAAAACTGGATTATCCAGTGGGCAAGGAAGACCCTGATGCCAAGAGCCCTGGGGAAAAATATATATTATTATCAGGAAACGTGTTCTTGGTGGTGTGCTAGGCACAAACCAAATTGTTACTTCCTTCCTCCTCCTCCTAATGGCAACCAGGCGATGGCAACAGCACCTATTATGTGTATCTCTTGGTGCAAACAGCCAGGAGTCTCACTACTTGAAACCCTCCCTTTTCCCTTTTTCTCAGGGAGGATCGCTGGGAAAAGGCACATCCATGAAAAATGGGTCAGATGCTGACCTGGTGCTGTTCTTGAACATCTTCAAAAGTTACACCGAGCAGGAAAACAACCGGAAGATGGTCATTGAGGAGATTGAAAGGCGGCTCAATGAATGCCAGGAGTTGCTGAATCTGGAAGTTTTCTTTGAGAAGTTCAAGTGGCCCAACCCTCGGGTGCTCCAATTCAAGTTACATTCAAAAGAGTCAGATGATTCCATTGACTTTGATGTCCTGCCGGCCTACAATGCCCTAGGTGGGTTTTCTTCCTGAGCAAGGGGGGGAAAAAACCTTTCCCCCCTCCCCAGCTAGGGGTGGGCAGGGACCACCAGAGCCATAGGAGACCTGTTTGTCTTCTAAAACAGGGCCTCTAATCCCAGGGCCACAACCTGTTCGAAACTGAGCTGTGGGAGAGATTTAACAGATTTAACAGATAATCAGAGTTGGAAGGGACCTTGGAGGTCATCTAGTCCAACCCCCTCTCCCAAGCAGGAGACCCTACACCATTTCTGACAGATGGCAGATGTCTGGCCTTTAGAAAATAGCTTGACCCCCTCCTCCTCTCTGGGGCAGCCCCTCACATACTGGAAGGCTGCTCTCCTGTCTCCCCTGGTCTTTCTCTTCCCTAGACTAGCCAGGCCCAGTTCCTGCAACCATTCTTCATATGCCTTAGTCTCCAGTCTCCTAATCATGATGGTGAAGAGCATGTGTGAAGCTCTTCTCGCCAAAGTGGAGGGCACTTGTGCTCACACACACAAAGCTCCATTTTCACGAATGGAGCTTCGCGTGCAAGTGAAAGTACCTTCCATTTGCAGGAGTAGGGTTTTGCGTATGAGTGCAAGACCCCTTCACTTGCACGCAAACCTCCCCTTGTGAGAGCAGAGGGTGTGTGCCCCCACCGCTCACAGAAAGAGAGAAATAGAGCACCTACCACTCACACATTCCCCCCCTGCCCCCACCCCTGTGCTGGGCTGGGCCCCCAAGCTGAAAAGGTTGGGGACCGCTGCTCTAAACTGAATGTCAGTAAGTTGTGGAAGCAATTCAGAAATTCTGACAAATGAACAGGCAACTGAAGAGCAGGCAGAAAAATTCTCTTCCTGCCATCATTTCCAAGGAAGGGAGAACATGGGCAAGGTTTTTCTGGGTGGAAAGGGCTGGCCTTAGACCTATTTTAAGGGGGTGTGACTGTTGGTCTGCTTTGCACCCACCTGGCTTCCTCAGTTTCCCCGCAGTCCCAGCAGAGATTCAGGAGGGTGTCTCTTTCCCAGGCTTACTTCAGGAGCAAAGGAGCTCATAGTTAGACCTGAAGCAGTTGAAGGTTCCTTGTTCCACTGAAGAAATTGGGTAAGATTCTGAGTTTACAAAGTTGGTGGAGAATTTTAAAAAGGGCTTTTGAGGCCTAGTTGCATTTTCTCTTGACAGGCCAATATGTTCAACGCTCCAGGCCTGACCCTCAGATATACGTCGATCTGATACTCACAGGCAAACGTGGCGAGTTCTCTCCCTGCTTCACGGAGCTGCAGAAGGATTTCATAGTGCGACCGTACCACCAAGCTGAAGAACCTCATCCGCCTGGTGAAACACTGGTACAAAGAGGTCTGTTGTCTGGAGAATTGATTCAGGGTCCCAATTTATGGTTTTCCCACGACTAAGAGTTTGTAGGAGGGTTGTTGAAGTCAATCTTTCTTAGGAAACCCTCCCAGCCCCATCTCAATGCTTTGAGTAGAGTAGAATAGAATAGAATAATAGAATAAATAGAATAGAATAGAATAGAATAGAATAGAATAGAATAGAATAGAATAGAATAGAATAGAATAGAATAGAATAGAATAGAATAGAATAGAATAGAATGCTTTATTGGCCAAGTGGGATTGGACACACAAGGAATTTGTCTTGGTGCAAATGCTCTCAGTGTACATAATAGAAAAGAGACATTCGTCACAGTCGAGAATCATCAGGTGCAACACTTAGGATACAAATAAGCCATCAAATCATACTAGGAAACAGTCAATATAAATCGTAAGGATATAAGCAACAAAGTTACAGTCATACAGTCACAAGTGGGAAGGGATGGGTGATAGAAACGATGAGAAGATTAATAGTAATAGTAGTGCAGACTTTGTCAATAGTTGAACAGTGTTGAGGGAATTATTTGTTTAGCAGAGTGATGGCGTTTGGGAAAAAACCATCCTTGTGTCTAGTTGTTCTGGTGTACAATGCTCTGTAGCGTCGTTTTGAGAGTAGGAGTTGAAACAGTTTATGTCTGGGATGTGAGGGTTCTGTAGTTATTTTCACAGCCCTCTTTTTGACTCGTGCAGTATGAAGGTCCTCCATGGAAGGCAGGTTGTTAGCCATTGTTTTTTCTGCAGTTCTTTGGGATACTATACAGGTAATCCTTGACTTACGACCACAATTAAGCCCAAAATTTTTCTTGTTAAGTGAGGCAAGTGTTAAGCAACATTCCTTGCCACAGTTGTTAAGTGAATCACTGCAGTTGATAAGTTAAAATAAATGAAATCTGTTTCAGGGTATCTGCCTTAAAATGGGACTAATTATTGACAAGGTAGTCAAGGGTAGATTGTCTTTAGTCAGGCTTCCTCATTCAAATAGTGCAGTGAGTTTTATTTGAACTGCTTTTCTGTGTAACCCAGGTGAAGGAAAACTCAATCCCCCCAAAGTATGCCCTTGAGCTACTAACGGTCTACGCATGGGAGCAAGGAAGTGGACAAACCCAGTTCAACATGGCCGAGGGTTTCCGGACAGTGTTGTGGCTCATTGAGAACTATAAGGAGATTCTTATCTATTGGACGGAATACTATGATTTTCACAATGAGATCATCAAGCAGTATTTACAGGAGCAACTCTGTAAAAAGAGGTCAGTCTCCCACCTTGGATTCCAAGGCAGTTGTTTTTCAAAAATCAGTAATGAGATTTGTCATAGTGGAGAAAGTCCTGCAACAACAGCTCCCAGCGAGTTTCAAATTGGAGTAAAATGCTAACACTTTTTGAGCTGTTGCTACCTTTTGGTTGCCTTATGCATCGATGTTTCTTCCTTTTTGGAGTGGCGAGAGCAAAACAGCTGTGAAACAAAGAATATGATGTGTGTGTGTGTGTGTGTGTGTGTCCAACTTCTCTTCTTCCCTTGCGAAATTAATCCTGAAGTTCTAGCTTGACTTTCATTTGACCTAGGAAGACCATTTATGAATCTGGTGGTCACTAGAAGACACACCACTCTTTGCTGCCATCTATCTGAATTTTTGCAACCTAGCTATTTTTGCAATAGCCCTACTATTGGTGTAGTTGTAAAATGGTAGATCCACCAAATACTGACGTTAATGGAAAGTACTTACTCTAGGAAAGCTGAGAACAATATTTTCTAAGACCTAGAAAATGCCTGGTTTCAATAAGCTTTTGGCTGGGTTGGCACAAAATGCTCAAGCAAGTACATCTTCTAATCCCACGTAATACTCTCAAATACATGTTATCAGACTGGTTGGGTTCACACAGCAAGTTAAGCCACGAAATAACTAAGGTTAGTAGTTCTATGGAGACTGCCAGTAAGGATTTGACTGATCTTGGATGTGTTGGGTGAACAGCCAGGCGGGACAACTTGCCATGGAACAAAAATTACATTAATATCAAAGAAATGAGAGAATAAAATTGTTAAAGGATGCAAAAGGAAGGATAAAACAAAATGTAAATGACAAAAATTATAGAATGATTTGTAAAATTATTTTAAATAATTACATTGAATTGTTGGCCGCAGAGAGTTGTCCCATTGCTCAGCTGGCCTGCTCCAGTTGGCAGCTCTTCTTTCATGTGAAAAATCTAAATCTGTTAACAGACGTGGGAAATTTCAAGAGAACTGAACTCATCTGCTCCAGCCTGCAACATATGATTCTAACTTCCTTTATTGCAATTCAGGCCAGTGATCCTTGATCCAGCAGATCCAACTGCAAACTTCGGAGAGGCAAAAGGCTGGGATCGGCTTGCAGAAAAGGCGATACGTTACGCTTCCATGAATTGCTGTCGGAACCGAAATGATTCTTTGGTTAAACCCTGGCGTGTCCCGGTGAGGGAAAAGAATGGCAAAGTTGCATTTTTTCTGGGTTTCTCTGGGATAAGAAGCCGTGGTGATACAGTGGTTAGAATGCAGGACTGCAGGCTACTCCAGGCCACTGCCGGCTGCCGGGATTGTCAAGCGGCATATAAGTCCAAGTGCTATTGCTGCTGTAAGTTGACTCTGCCCACTCTGTCAAGAGTTCGATCTTGACCAGCTCAAGGTTGAATAAGCCTTGCATCCTTCCGAGGTCGTTAAAATGAGGACCTCTCTGAGCTGACTTGTTTTCTTGCAAACGTTCCACGATCCTACTAAATAACATCATCAGTGCTAGAAGGGAATGAGGTTTGTGGAGCTTGGTTGTTTTCTTGCAGACCTTTCATGATCTAAACTAGGTAACATCATCAGTTGGCCACAACTGTTAACAGCAAGTTGGCCACAGCAAATTATCCCATTCCGAGTTGCAGGGATTAGGATAAAGGAACAGATTTTCCACAGAGTTCCAGACATCACCAAATAACAAACGGTCCATTTTTGTGTCTTTTCTAGCTGGCAAAGGAAGTGCCTTGGGGGGAAGGATGGTCCTATTGCACTTTATTATGAAGAGACCCCATGTGGATCTGAAATGCTGGGGTGGAAGCAGCTTAATGGCAATGCGCTTTGGCTTTTAATACTTCTTCGGCAGCTCAACTATATGGGAAAATCAGGAATTACACTTATATACGACGCTAAAGAAACAATCTGAAATGGATGAAGACGTGATTTTAAAAGCCAACTTAGTTTGAGGAATTCATGACATGGAAGAGAAGCCATCATTCATCTATGGTGGGATATGGTGGGATTCAAGAATGAAATCCATCCTAGAGTTGCATTTGGTGACTTCCAATTGTAGTCATGTTTACTTTATGTTGGTGTGTATTTTGCATATTCATGTGCAGAAATTGCAGGTAAAGGGGCTGGCTTTAAGGAAACATATCATGCTGTTACTATATCTCAGGAAAATTGGGCATAGCCTGGAGAGGAATTGTGGTAGAAAAACTAGGTAGAAAGACTTATTACTTAATTTTGTTAAATGATATTTCTTCCTATGATATGCTTTGAAATTAAAGTTATTATTATTTTTGCTATGCTTTGTTTAATAAACATTTTCAGCTTTGGTTGCATTTACGCTTTTATTGATTTTGAGTCCACAAACTTCCCGTGCACACTCTTCAAACCATGTCCATCTTGCAAGCATTTTGTGCACGAGTTTAAGGGTGGGGTAGACACATTGGTGTGGGGGGTTTTCCTGTCCAAAAGTTTCTGCTAAAAGTTCAGAAAATTAAAATTTTTCTTTTCCCCTTGGTTCACTTGAGTGACGTTTTCATCAAAATGCCCTACAGTTGTATGGAAGGTGGTTAGACACCTGCAACAATCACCAAGGTGTTTTGTGTATGCCTTGCTGTACAACTCCCTACCTGGGTTTGCAAATTACTAAACTCCTAGTTTCTCTTTGTCTTTCAACTTGATATTTAGCAGGGACTGAATTACCAATAGCAACAGCAAAAGCACGTAGACTTATATTTCACCTCATAGTGCTTCACCTCAGGGGTCCCAAACCCCTGGTTCATTGACCAGTACTGATCCATAGCATGTCACAAACCAGATTGTGCGAACAAGTGAAGCCCCACATGCGAGATGCAGGCAGCATGTGAAACCAGGCCCCCCTCTGGTCCATGGAAAAACCACTTAACAGGGCAGGAAAGATCATAAAATGGGGAAAAACCAACTTCACAGATGAAATGTGTTTGAATATTAGCAGCTCTGGTGGGTAGTTGGGCTGTTGGTTTCAGCTCCAAGCTGGGCAATTTGATTGCAAATATTGCATCACCATTCGAGGAGACGCCGTCAGTGCGTTTTGAAGTGGGCTCAAAGCTGGTTGCTGCTGTGAAGCTGAAACTCCCGTTTTGCATTTGGAAGATATTTCTTTTCAGGTGGGGAGGGGGAGTAGAACTCCTTAGTACCAGAGTGGGTTAATAGTAGTAATAACACAGGAAATACTAATGCTCTGATGGTCATTTCAAAAAATCCTTTCTTAGCACAAGCCCCTAGAAGCCAAGAGGAACATACGTGACAAATTTCAAGTTTGTAAGTTTTACGGTTCTGGAGTTTTTGTGATGATGCGCGAGGAGTATTTTGCTTTTATATATATATAGATGAACAGCAGAAAAACAAAATGACTTTTCTGCAGCACTGATCAAGCCACCTCACTTTCCCCATGCCAGTTAAATGTCGCTGAATTTCTGTTTCTGGAAGAGGCTACGGGAAACACAGAACAAGCTTTATCAAACTCAAGAGGCCATTTCCAGAAGGGCTTACCTTCGCTGCAATCATTAGAACAGAACCTCCAGTTTGAGAGGCAGTCTATCCCAAGATTTCAGTTGCTGAGCCATAAAAATAGGGTTTTGTGTCATTCTTGGGCCCTTTTGCCCCCAAAGGGATCTCCTCTTACAAGTCACCCTGAAGGAGATACACGACCTCACCTTGACCCGCTTACTTTTGAGGGTGATGCATAGGTATCCAGCAAGTCCTCTTCTTCCTCATCATCCTCCAGACCGCAAAGATTTAAGACTCAACCACAAAATAGGGGGGGGGGGGTTAGGCTAGAAGACCTCCCAAATCCCTTCCAACTGTTATTCTGAATGAGAGGGAACTTTCTCACCTACATGGGTGGCAAGATTGTTGAGCTCCTTGGATCTCCTTTTTAAAGTGATGTACATATGTGTTTTGTAGGGTTTTTTTTTTTTTTGAACACTTTTGAAACTGTAAGCTGCCTACAACTGTTTGGAGTCACAGTTGACCTCTAGATTTAATAAAAGGAGGGAGAAGGGAATCCACCCTTCCTATCAAGGGGAAGTGAGGAAATGCTTTGTGATGCCAAATTCTGTACAAACACGTAGACTCTCCAATCATACCTCCAGTGTCCCCTTTTGGGTCAACATGAGAATATTTCTAATAAAATATTATTTGAAATACCCACCCAATGGAAACAAAATGAAAACACAAGGAAATCATAAACACAGCAGGTTTTATTATAGAAGATCTTGTAGGACAGAAGTGCATTTTCCAGTGAGGTTGTTCTATTTTTTTATTTGTTTAGAAGACACATATCTCTGAATGGCCATCCACACAACACCAGAGGTATATAATTTCTTTCTTACAGAATTTCTCAGTGGACAGAAAAAGAATGAAGAGTTCTCCATTTTTCTGAGGCATAGCCTTAGAAATTGAAAGGACAGAAAATCTCTCTTTCGACAAGAAATACTCAATTATCTGTCCCTTCACCCCAGATTACAATATTACTGATCAAAATAGGCAGGATTTTAAACCCACACAAAGACACAATTCAGAAAGTTCCCTATGAATTGAAGTATGAAAAGTCACAAGGATTAGAGATCTCTATGGAAAAAAGATTTACACTAAAACAAAAACCTGGCCCTAATAGAGACCACATAACAGCGAAGCTCAACAACCTTCCTAGTTCAAGATAAGGATTAAAAATTCAAATTTGGCTCGTAATTTCTTCATAATGATAACCTATATTTTTTTTATTGCATTGAAAGTAAAGGATGGGGGTGGGAATATAACAAGGTACTTTTTCCTGCATAATACTGGTTAAAAAGATTAATCTGTTTTCAGTAGAAAAAATAACAGGCATGCATCTTTACAAAGAAGTACTTGAAAAATACAAACAATCCCCCTTTTGCCTTGCCAGTGTTTGCTGTTAGATATATTGTTGAAACTGCTACTGTCCCTTCCTCTTTGGACTGAAGGCTTCATAGGGACTCAGTCAGAAGGTCACCTTGGATTTGAAACTGCAGCAAGGTCCAATCCAGCAACGGGTTTGAGGCCACAGGCAACTGGGTCAAGTCGGTGAAGAAGCGGAGACAAAGGGTCAACTGTCGCAAGCCTTGATCTAGGTTGGGCTTCAGGAGAACGTGGGAGTTAGCAGAAAGCTTGGAGAACACGAAAGCCTTTCCATCCAAACCTGAGGAAGAAAGAAGGGAGAGAAGACCATGAAAGAAGGGTGGGTTTCATGCCCACAGAGCTATTCAAACACACCTTGCATGAACCCATGGTGGATTCAAGGTGGATTCAAGGTGGATTCAAGGTGAAAGTCCCACCATGGAATGAAGACTTGCCTGTGTTGGTCAAGATCCCTGGAACACCGAAGATCACAAGGACTGTACAAAGCAACAGGCGGTCTTCTCCACGATGTCACCCAGCATAGCCACCAGTTTCTGAAATCAGCTGCTTGAAGGGCCGCCAGAGATCCTCTAAACGTGGCTGTCTTTAAGTTAGAGAGACGTTTTCAGCAGTTGAGAAGGTTCCTCCTGCTTTGAACAGAGTCCTCAAAACGCTCCTCCAGGGTCTGTTTGCAAAGAAGCACCAAACAAGGGAGACAGATGGAGAAACAGCTGTTAAGATATTATGGTCTGGCACATGAGATAATGTCATGGCAGATTCAGGTATGCAGCCAGCCTCAAAACGAACACTCTGGCAGGTTCTTCTCCAAAACTCAAAAGAAAACCCAATTTCATCCACCTTAACATAAATCTAAAATTTCACTATGCTTATCTTTATAATTATGATGAAAATGACTGCTTGCTATTTTATACCCATTTGGCAATTCGAGGCAACGCTATATATCAGGCTGTCTCACTAGTGGCCACAATTTGGGCTGGCAAATTATTAAGCAAAGTGATCACTAAGGGAAACTGACTGGGCAGGGGGGAAGGATAGCTGACCAGTGGCGAGGGGGCCAGAGGAGGAATGCCCAGGATAGCTCAGGCTAAGTTGGACATGAAATTGTAGCCACAATCAATTGTCCTCGTGGGGCCTTCTCAAACTCTAAGAACCACGGCCAAATTATGCCAGGCAAGCAAAGTACAAAATCTGTTCTCCATCAGCAGCCACACCTACCATTAAAATGGGCAGTCCGGTCAGTACAGTGGAGGCAGCATCACGTCGCCGGAGCTTGTAGAGTTTTTGGATGGTAGTGCAGTTTCCTCTACGGAGTTGGTTGGCTCAGTCAAGCCCTACATTGCTTTCGGCTGATCTCTCTGTTCTGCAAGTCTCGGGCACTCTGGGTCAGCTCCTCGGCCCCCGTTTTGGCCTCTTGGAAATGGCCTGCCGCAACTACCAGGAGGGCACGTCTCCATGAGGCAGCCGGGTCAGGTGTGGAGTCCAGTTGTTCGTGTGTTAGTGGGTTTGCAACCAGTTGAGAGGCTGAAGGAGGCGGGGGTGTGACCACTAGATGGTCTGGTTTTCTCCCTGGGTGGTCTGTTCTCTCTGGGTGGTCTGGTTTCTCTCTGGGTGGTCTGGTTTTCTCTTTGGGTGGTCTGGTTTTCTCCCTGGGTGGTCTGGTTTTCTCTCTAGGTGGTCTGGTTTTCTCTCTGGGTGGTCTGGTTTTCTCCTGGGTGGTCTGGTTTTCTCCCTGGGTGGTCTGGTTTTCTCTCTGGGTGGTCTGGTTTTCTCTCTGGGTGGTCTGGTTTTCTCCCTGGGTGGTCTGGTTTTCTCCTGGGTGGTCTGGTTTTCTCTCTGGGTGGTCTGTTCTCCCTGGGTGGTCTGTTGGTGGAACCTATTTGGTTAGGTGGAAGCGCTTTTTGATGGCTTCCTGTGAAAGGCTTGGGAAGTGCGGGGCAAGAAGGCTGAAGAGTGCCTTCCTCATCATCCTCTTCCTCCCAGAGCCTGTTGGCATGCAGTCACAAGGCCACATCATCCTTGGGGGTCCATGCCAGGTGCTTATTGGGTAGGACAGCTACATGCTCAGCATTCACCTCTGCCAGGTGACAGTGTGACTGGTGTTTGCCGAGGGCCCGTTTCGTCTTGAAACGGAGACCACAGAAGCGCGGGAAGCTGGGATTTTCTGCTCTGTTCTGGCTGCCAGAATCATTGGCACCCCCATCTCTACTGCTGGGGTCCGAAAGTCCAGGGGGGATTAGGACTCATTACTTTAGTCATGTCAGTCACCAGCAGCAAACCCTCTACAAGGTGGCTGGCCTTGCAGTGGGGTGGCTTGGGTCTTAGCTCCAGTACGGAGGGTCAGAGACACCATCCATACCTTCTCCAGCGGTCGCCACGGGGAGGCGCCCAAGCCGTGCAACTATGCTTCAATTAAGAGTCATAGTTACTCCCGCCACCTACTCTATTATCAGCCAACAGCTCTACCTAGCCTTAAAAAGGGCAGCTGAGGCTTTCTCTCTCTAGTTCTAAGGACCATCGCGATGGCCAAATTATGCCAGGCAAGGAAATTCTAAAAACCTATTATCAGCCAACAGCCACGCCTAGCCTTAAAGTGGGCCATTGAACTCTGTCCTCAAGAAACAATCAACAGGCCCAAAAGCTAACATCAGACCAACAGGCAGGAAATAATGCCCAAAGAAGGTGCCAAACACGTAAACAACAAATAGCTCAACCAAAGAACCTCAAGGCTACTTCTACCAACACTGAAACAAGAAGCCACTAATCCACTAAAACATAAGTTGGGAGCAAATTCTTTCTCCTCCTAGCACTTCACTTGTTGGTAATGAAACGTCTGCAAGAAAACCACTAAGCTCAGAGAGCACCAAGAACACCTCATTTCAAACACGAGCCACCAATGTTGTCCTGTACTGTATACAGCGCTGTATTGAAATGTATCCCCATGTTTATTTTCAGTGCTAAGAAGTCTGGTTGGTATTGGCATCATTCTTTTTAAGGAAGTGAAGGTGGGATGGAGGTGATCCAAAAGGATCGCCTTCCAGTCGGAGTACTGAGGGGGTCCTCAGGGACCGGGGGAGGCGTGCAGCTGAGCCCGCCTGACTCCTCTGGCCTGATTCGCCCTCAGTGCTCGCTCATGACTTGGAAGGGTCACCCAGTGGGAGGCCATCCTGTGTGAGACTCCCAGTGTCTCTGCGTCTCTGTTTCTGCATGTGGAGGTTTGTGTGTATGTGGGTGCGTTCAGGGATTGAACGAGACAGGCAGCGGTCATCTACCTGGCTCCTTCAGTCCAAACGACAGAGACCGGAAGCTCAGTTAGAAATGTGTATGTTTTAGATACATTGGTACCTTAGCAAGGCCCAAAGGATTTTTTTTGCCATAATTAATCCCATGTTGCCAATAGTACCTGTCAGACTTCTTGGCTAAATGTGGTGCAGAATAGTTAATGAAACCAGTCCCTTACCTTTGATGTCTTCAGTTTTGACTGATTTTACTCAGTGAGTGCTTTCTGAAATAAAATAAAAAATCATCATCACCAAATGTCCACCTGATGTTCAAAGACTAGAAAACCAATTCAACAATTTCACAAAGGGGCTTTAATGTGCTTTATGCTACCATTAAAAAGAGGAAGATACAGTGAATTGGAATGTTGTGCCCTTGAGTATAACTCAGACCCACAGTTTCTACTGTTCCCAAAATTAACACAGGTGCTATAGTTGCTCCCTGAGGATATCGCCCCCATCCCACAACGTCTAAGACTCTCTGCTAGAATTACCTGAAGAGGCTACGGCACGGTCCAACGTGGTCCAACACAGAAAGTCTTCAGCTGCAAACTCTTGACAGTCGTTGAGCTCACTTTTCGGGTTCCAAGAATCCTGGCCAAAGTTACACCAGGCAGCAAAACTCTAAAATCTGTTTTCCAACAACAGCCCCACCTACCATTAAAAAGGGCCATTGAAGTTTTCTTTCTGGTTCTAAGAACCATCGCTGTGGCCAAAGTTACGCCAAGCAAGTTAATTCTAAAATCTAGTATCAGCCAACAGCCACGCCTAGCCTTAAAGTGGGCCGTTCAGCTGTGTTTTCTAGTTCTAAGAACCATCGCTGTGGCCAAAGTTACGCCAAGCAAGTTAATTCTAAAATCTAGTATCAGCCAACAGCCACGCCTAGCCTTAAAGTGGGCCGTTCAGCTGTGTTTTCTGGTTCTAAGAACCATCGCTGTGGCCAAAGTTACGCCAAGCAAGTTAATTCTAAAATCTAGTATCAGCCAACAGCCACGCCTAGCCTTAAAGTGGGCCGTTCAGCTGTGTTTTCTAGTTCTAAGAACCATCGCTGTGGCCAAAGTTACGCCAAGCAAGTTAATTCTAAAATCTAGTATCAGCCAACAGCCACGCCTAGCCTTAAAGTGGGCCGTTCAGTTGTGTTTTCTGGTTCTAAGAACCATCGCTGTGG
The DNA here is from genome assembly GCF_049901735.1 of Notechis scutatus. Lineage (NCBI taxonomy): Eukaryota > Metazoa > Chordata > Lepidosauria > Squamata > Elapidae > Notechis > Notechis scutatus. The sequence goes on along the minus strand of NC_142021.1, from coordinate 2,457,440 downwards.
CCAAAGTTACGCCAAGCAAGGAAACTCTAAAATCTAGTATCAGCCAACAGCCACGCCTAGCCTTAAAGTGGGCCGTTCAGCTGTGTTTTCTGGTTCTAAGAACCATCGCTGTGGCCAAAGTTACGCCAAGCAAGGAAACTCTAAAATCTAAAATCAGCCAACTGCCACGCCTAGCCTTAAAGTGGGCCGTTCAGTTGTGTTTTCTAGTTCTAAGAACCATCGCTGTGGCCAAAGTTACGCCAAGCAAGTTAATTCTAAAATCTAGTATCAGCCAACAGCCACGCCTAGCCTTAAAGTGGGCCGTTCAGCTGTATTTTCTGGTTCTAAGAACCATCGCTGTGGCCAAAGTTACGCCAAGCAAGTTAATTCTAAAATCTAGTATCAGCCAACAGCCACGCCTAGCCTTAAAGTGGGCCGTTCAGCTGTGTTTTCTGGTTCTAAGAACCATCGCTGTGGCCAAAGTTACGCCAAGCAAGGAAACTCTAAAATCTAGTATCAGCCAACAGCCACGCCTAGCCTTAAAGTGGGCCGTTCAGCTGTGTTTTCCGGTTCTAAGAACCATCGCTGTGGCCAAAGTTACGCCAAGCAAGGAAATTCTAAAATCTAGTATCAGCCAACAGCCACGCCTAGCCTTAAAGTGGGCCGTTCAGCTGTATTTTCTGGTTCTAAGAACCATCGCTGTGGCCAAAATTACGCCAAGCAAGGAAACTCTAAAATCTATCATCAGCCAACAGCCACGCCTAGCCTTAAAAGTGGGCCGTTCAGCTGTGTTTTTGGTTCTAAGAACCATCGCTGTAGGCCAAAGTTACGCCAAGCAAGGAAACTCTAAAATCTAGTATCAGCCAACAGCCCCGCCTAGCCTTAAAGTGGGCCATTCAGCTGTGTTTTCTGGTTCTAAGAACCATCGCTGTGGCCAAAGTTACGCCAAGCAAGGAAACTCTAAAATCTAGTATCAGCCAACAACCACGCCTAGCCTTAAAGTGGGCCGTTCAGCTGTGTTTTCAGTTCTAAGAACCATCGCTGTGGCCAAAGTTATGCCAAGCAAGGAAATTCTAAAATCTAGTATCAGCCAACAGCCACGCCTAGCCTTAAAGTGGGCCGTTCAGCTGTGTTTTCTGGTTCTAAGAACCATCGCTGTGGCCAAAGTTACGCCAAGCAAGGAAATTCTAAAATCTAGTATCAGCCAACAGCCACGCCTAGCCTTAAAGTGGGCCGTTCAGCTGTGTTTTCCGGTTCTAAGAACCATCGCTGTGGCCAAAGTTATGCCAAGCAAGGAAACTCTAAAATCTAGTATCAGCCAACAGCCACGCCTAGCCTTAAAGTGGGCCGTTCAGCTGTGTTTTCTGGTTCTAAGAACCATCGCTGTGGCCAAAGTTATGCCAAGCAAGGAAATTCTAAAATCTAGTATCAGCCAACAGCCACGCCTAGCCTTAAAGTGGGCCGTTCAGCTGTGTTTTCTGGTTCTAAGAACCATCGCTGTGGCCAAAGTTACGCCAAGCAAGGAAACTCTAAAATCTAGTATCAGCCAACAGCCACGCCTAGCCTTAAAAGTGGGCCGTTCAGCTGTGTTTTCTGGTTCTAAGAACCATCGCTGTGGCCAAAGTTACGCCAAGCAAGGAAACTCTAAAATCTAGTATCAGCCAACAGCCACGCCTAGCCTTAAAGTGGGCCGTTCAGCTGTGTTTTCCGGTTCTAAGAACCATCGCTGTGGCCAAAGTTACGCCAAGCAAGGAAACTCTAAAATCTAGTATCAGCCAACAGCCACGCCTAGCCTTAAAAGTGGGCCGTTCAGCTGTGTTTTCAGGTTCTAAGAACCATCGCTCTGGCCAAAGTTACGCCAAGCAAGGAAACTCTAAAATCTAGTATCAGCCAACAGCCACGCCTAGCCTTAAAAGTGGGCCGTTCAGCTGTGTTTTCTGGTTCTAAGAACCATCGCTCTGGCCAAAGTTACGCCAAGCAAGGAAACTCTAAAATCTAGTATCAGCCAACAGCCACGCCTAGCCTTAAAAGTGGGCCGTTCAGCTGTGTTTTCCGGTTCTAAGAACCATCGCTCTGGCCAAAGTTACGCCAAGCAAGGAAACTCTAAAATCTAGTATCAGCCAACAGCCACGCCTAGCCTTAAAAGTGGGCCGTTCAGCTGTGTTTTCTGGTTCTAAGAACCATCGCTGTAGGCCAAAGTTACGCCAAGCAAGGAAACTCTAAAATCTAGTATCAGCCAACAGCCACGCCTAGCCTTAAAGTGGGCCGTTCAGCTGTGTTTTCCGGTTCTAAGAACCATCGCTCTGGCCAAAGTTACGCCAAGCAAGGAAACTCTAAAATCTATTATCAGCCAACAACCACGCCTAGCCTTAAAAGTGGGCCGTTCAGCTGTGTTTTCTGGTTCTAAGAACCATCGCTGTGGCCAAAGTTACGCCAAGCAAAGAAACTCTAAAATCTGTTCTCCATCAACAGCCCCACCTAGTATTAAAAACATAGGTGGTATTCATCAGGTTCTGACCAGTTCTGGAGAACCAGTAGCCGAAATTTTAAGTAGTTTGGAATACTACCTCTGACTGGCTCCGCCTCCATTTCTTCTCTGCCTCCCGAGTCCCAGCTGATTGGCTGGGTCTTCTTTTGTTGTCCTGCACAGGAGAATGGCGCTGAAAAGCAGATTAATGGGGTGGGGAGGGAATGGGGATTTTGCAGTATCCTTCCCCTGCCACGCCTACCAAGCCATGCCAGACGCATCAAGCCATGCCCACAAAACCGGTAGTAAAATTTGATTAAAAACATTGAGGCTTTCTCTCTGGTTCTAAGAACCATTGCCATGACCAAAGTCATGCCAGGCAGCAAAACTCTAAAATCTATTATCAGCCAACAACCACATCTAGCCAACTGTTTTCTAGTTCTAAGAACCATCGCCACCTCCAAATTACCCTAGGCCAGGAAACTATAAAATCTATAATCCTTCAGAACAGCCCCACCTACCATTAAAAAGGCCCGTTGAGGCGTTCTGTCTGGTTCTGAGAACCATTGCCATGGCCAGATTCCACTAGGCAAGACAATTATAGAATCTATAATCCTCAAAACAGCCCCACCTACCATTAAAAAGGCCCGTTGAGGCTTTCTGACTGGTTCTGAGGACCATTGCCATGGCCAAATTCTGCCAGGCAAGGAAAGTATAGAATCTATAATCCTTCAGAAGAGCCCCACCTACCATTCAAAAGGCCCGTTGAGGCTCTCCTGTCTGGTTCTGAGAACCGCCATGGCCAGATTCCACTAGGCAAGGAAACTATAGAATCTATTATCAATCATAGCACCAACTATGAATCAAACTACACTGGGAAAACTCAACCAAAACTTCAACTGGGAAAGTGACCATCGTATATTAAACCAAGTGGAACAAAAGCTATGAAATATCTAACCACCAGGCAGTCTGACAAATTAACCATCAGTAGACACACAGACCTAAACCATTTCTTTATCTGTGCACAAGGGACAATCTACAAGCCCAAAAGGAATCAAAAGGACCCAAGCATTTCAACATAAGCCACACATATTCTCATTTGTATACAGCATCATATTAAAGTTCATCACCAGCTTTTCTTTCAGTTTTAAGAAGTCTGGCTGGTACTGGCATTCTTTCCAAGAAAAAGAAGGTGGGAGGGAGGTGATCCAAAAGGCTTCCCTTCCAGTCGGAGTACTGAGGGGGGTCCTCAGGGACTGGAGGGGGGCTTGCAACTGAGTGCCCTCACTGCTCACTCTGGGATTGAAAGGGTCACCCAGTGGAACCCCAGAGCTGCCCAGCGTGAGTCTCCAGTTGAATGAGATTGGCAGCGGCCGTCTACCAGGCTCATTCAGTCTGAGCATCAGAGACTGGAAGCTCAGGAACTGGTCAGTTAGAAATGTATATGTTTTAGATACACTTGTACTTTAGTAAGGCCCAAAGTTTTTTTTTTTTTTTTTGCCATAATTAATCCCGTGTGGCCAATGGTACCTGTCAGGCTTCTTGGGTAAATACAGCACTGGGAAGTTAATAAACCTGACTTACCTTTGATGTCTTCGACTGCTTGTCTGTTCTGATTCCCTTCACGTAGAGTGCCTCTGAAATAATAATAAAAAAATCAACATCACCAAATGACCACCTGATTTTCAGAGACTAGAAAACCAATTCATCCACTTTACAAAGGTGCTTTTCTATTCTTTATCCTAAGAGTGAAAAAGGCAAGATACGTTGAATTGTTGTGCCCTTGAGAATACCTCAAGACCCACAGGTTGTTACTGTTCCCAAAGATATGAGAATATACTAAAATTACCTCAATGCCAGCCTTACTCCCAGAGAATAGGCTGAAATTACCTAAGTGCCAGTCTTACTCCCAGAGAATAGGCTTAAATTACCTCAGGTGCAGCCTTATTCCTTGAGAATAGACTGAAATTACCTCAGGTGCAGCCTTATTCCTTGAGAATAGGCTAAAAGTATCTCAAGTGCAGCCTTATTCCTTGAGAATAGGCTAAAAGTATCTCAAGTGCAGCCTTCCTCCTTGAGAATAGGCTGAAATTACCTCAGGTGCAGCCTTATTCCTTGAGAATAGGCTAAAAGTATCTCAAGTGCAGCCTTATTCCTTGAGAATAGGCTAAAAGTATCTCAAGTGCAGCCTTATTCCTTGAGAATAGGCTAAAACTACCTCAAGTGCAGCCTTATTCCTTGAGAATAGGCTGAAATTACCTCAGGTGCAGCCTTATTCCTTGAGAATAGGCTAAAAGTATCTCAAGTGCAGCCTTATTCCTTGAGAATAGGCTAAAACTACCTCAGTGCAGCCTTATTCCTTGAGAATAGACTGAAATTACCTCAGGTGCAGCCTTATTCCTTGAGAATAGGCTAAAAGTATCTCAAGTGCAGCCTTATTCCTTGAGAATAGGCTAAAACTACCTCAGGTGCAGCCTTATTCCTTGAGAATAGACTGAAATTACCTCAGGTGCAGCCTTATTCCTTGAGAATAGGCTAAAAGTATCTCAAGTGCAGCCTTATTCCCAGAGAATAGGCTAAAATTACCTCAAGTGCAGCCTTATTCCTTGAGAATAGGCTAAAACTACCTCAAGTGCAGCCTTATTCCTATGAGAATAGGCTAAAACTACCTCAGGTGCAGCCTTATTCCTTGAGAATAGGCTAAAAGTATCTCAAGTGCAGCCTTATTCCTTGAGAATAGGCTAAAAGTATCTCAAGTGCAGCCTTATTCCTTGAGAATAGGCTAAAACTACCTCAAGTGCAGCCTTATTCCTTGAGAATAGGCTAAAAGTATCTCAAGTGCAGCCTTATTCCTTGAGAATAGGCTAAAAGTATCTCAAGTGCAGCCTTACTCCTTGAGAATAGGCTAAAACTACCTCAGGTGCAGCCTTATTCCTTGAGAATAGACTGAAATTACCTCAGGTGCAGCCTTATTCCTTGAGAATAGGCTAAAAGTATCTCAAGTGCAGCCTTATTCCTTGAGAATAGGCTAAAACTACCTCAAGTGCAGCCTTATTCCTTGAGAATAGACTGAAATTACCTCAGGTGCAGCCTTATTCCTTGAGAATAGGCTAAAAGTATCTCAAGTGCAGCCTTATTCCTTGAGAATAGGCTAAAACTACCTCAGGTGCAGCCTTATTCCTTGAGAATAGACTGAAATTACCTCAGGTGCAGCCTTATTCCTTGAGAATAGGCTAAAAGTATCTCAAGTGCAGCCTTATTCCTTGAGAATAGGCTAAAACTACCTCAAGTGCAGCCTTATTCCTTGAGAATAGGCTAAAAGTATCTCAAGTGCAGCCTTATTCCTTGAGAATAGGCTAAAAGTATCTCAAGTGCAGCCTTATTCCTTGAGAATAGGCTAAAACTACCTCAAGTGCAGCCTTATTCCTTGAGAATAGGCTAAAAGTATCTCAAGTGCAGCCTTATTCCTTGAGAATAGGCTAAAACTACCTCAAGTGCAGCCTTATTCCTTGAGAATAGACTGAAATTACCTCAGGTGCAGCCTTATTCCTTGAGAATAGGCTAAAAGTATCTCAAGTGCAGCCTTATTCCTTGAGAATAGGCTAAAAGTATCTCAAGTGCAGCCTTATTCCTTGAGAATAGGCTAAAACTACCTCAAGTGCAGCCTTATTCCTTGAGAATAGGCTAAAACTACCTCAGGTGCAGCCTTATTCCTTGAGAATAGGCTAAAACTACCTCAAGTGCAGCCTTATTCCTTGAGAATAGGCTAAAACTACCTCAAGTGCAGCCTTATTCCTTGAGAATAGGCTAAAACTACCTCAAGTGCAGCCTTATTCCTTGAGAATAGGCTAAAACTACCTCAAGTGCAGCCTTATTCCTTGAGAATAGGCTAAAAGTATCTCAAGTGCAGCCTTATTCCTTGAGAATAGGCTAAAACTACCTCAAGTGCAGCCTTATTCCTTGAGAATAGGCTAAAAGTATCTCAAGTGCAGCCTTATTCCTTGAGAATAGGCTGAAACTACCTCAGGTGCAGCCTTATTCCTTGAGAATAGGCTAAAAGTATCTCAAGTGCAGCCTTATTCCTTGAGAATAGGCTGAAACTACCTCAGGTGCAGCCTTATTCCTTGAGAATAGGCTAAAAGTATCTCAAGTGCAGCCTTACTCCTTGAGAATAGGCTGAAATTACCTCAAGTGCAGCCTTATTCCTTGAGAATAGGCTAAAACTACCTCAAGTGCAGCCTTATTCCTTGAGAATAGGCTAAAACTACCTCAAGTGCAGCCTTATTCCTTGAGAATAGGCTAAAACTACCTCAAGTGCAGCCTTATTCCTTGAGAATAGGCTAAAACTACCTCAAGTGCAGCCTTATTCCTTGAGAATAGGCTAAAACTACCTCAAGTGCAGCCTTATTCCTTGAGAATAGGCTAAAACTACCTCAAGTGCAGCCTTATTCCTTGAGAATAGGCTAAAACTACCTCAAGTGCAGCCTTATTCCTTGAGAATAGGCTAAAACTACCTCACGTGCAGCCTTATTCCTTGAGAATAGGCTAAAAGTATCTCAAGTGCAGCCTTATTCCTTGAGAATAGGCTAAAACTACCTCACGTGCAGCCTTATTCCTTGAGAATAGGCTAAAAGTATCTCAAAGCCTTACTCTCAAGGTGCAGCCTTATTCCTTGAGAATAGGCTGAAATTACCTCAGGTGCAGCCTTATTCCTTGAGAATAGGCTAAAACTACCTCAAGTGCAGCCTTATTCCTTGAGAATAGGCTAAAACTACCTCAAGTGCAGCCTTATTCCTTGAGAATAGGCTAAAACTACCTCAAGTGCAGCCTTATTCCTTGAGAATAGGCTAAAAGTATCTCAAGTGCAGCCTTACTCCTTGAGAATAGGCTGAAATTACCTCAGGTACAGCCTTATTCCTTGAGAATAGGCTGAAATTACCTCAGGTGCAGCCTTATTCCTTGAGAATAGGCTGAAATTTCCTCAGGTGCAGCCTTACTCCCAAAGAATAGGCTAATATTACCCCAGGGGCTGTTTTTACTCGAGAATAGACTAAAATTACCCCGGGCACCATCCTTGCTTCCCAATAGGCCATTTCATTAGCTCCCCTCCGCATCCCACAACGTCTAAGAGCCTCGCGCTAGGATTACCTCAACGTGCAAGAGGCGGTCATCTAATCTGCGAAGCCTTCAGCTGCGGAGGCGCCGTACGGAGAGATGGGTTTGCTCCCGCACGGCCCGCAGCTTCGTCTCTTTCGAGAGGGGAAAGAGACGACAAGGAGGAGGCGGCGGCGGCACGTGCTGCTTCTGCAGCGCGCTCGCACTTTTGCCTCGGCCTGAGGAGCCCGCCGACTTTTTAAAGCGTTCCCACCCCTCGGAGGAAAGAGGCCACTCAGCCAATCCGAGGGGGACGGGTTTCCAAATCAGCCAATAACAGCCGGGCTGGGCGCGGGAGGGGGTCCCAGAGCGCTAGGCGGGAAAGGCACGTGGCTCATCACGGACAGGTGAGGGCGGTTGGAGGTCAGCACGCGGTCAGAGTTAGCACGTGTGTCAGAATGTGTCCAATAAGATGAGATCGATAAGCCAGTTTTATACGGTGGGCACACCTGGCCCACATTAAAATTAAACTCTGTTGCCTGCTCTCGAAAGAATATCTATCTGCCTATCGTCTATCATCTGTCTATCATCTATCTAGCTATCTGTCTATCATCTATCTAGCCATCTGTCTGTCTGTCTATCATGTCTATCTGTCCGTATCATCTATCATCTGTCTATCATCTATCTAGCTATCTGTATCATCTTATCTATCTGTCTATCATCTATCATCTGTCTATCATCTAGCTAGCTAGCTGTCTGTCTATCATCTATCATCTATCTAGCTGTCTGTCTATCATCTATCATCTGTCTATCATTTGTCTAGCTATCTGTATCATCTTATCTGTCTATCATCTATCTAGCTATCTGTCTATCATCTATCTAGCTATCTGTCTGTCTGTCTATCATCTATCATGTCTATCTGTCTGTATCATCTATCATCTATCATCTGTCTATCATCTATCTAGCTATCTGTATCATCTTATCTATCTGTCTATCATCTAGCTATCTGTATCATCTTATCTATCTGTCTATCATCTATCATCTAGCTAGCTAGCTGTCTGTCTATCATCTATCATCTGTCTATCATTTGTCTAGCTATCTGTCTATCATCCGTCTATCATCTATTGGTCTGTCTTTCTGTCTATCATCTGTCTAGCTAGCTATCTATCATCTATCGGTCTGTCTATCATCTATCATCTGTCTATCATCTAGCTAGCTAGCTGTCTGTCTATCATCTATCTATCATCTGTCTATCATTTGTCTAGCTATCTGTCTATCATCTGTCTATCATCTATTGGTCTGTCTTTCTGTCTATCATCTGTCTAGCTAGCTATCTATCATCTATCGGTCTGTCTATCATCTATCATCTGTCTATCATCTATCTGTCTATCTGCCTATGATCTATCCTGCCTGTCTGTCTTTATCGTCTATCATCTAGCTAGCTATATGTCTCTGTGTATCATCTATCTATCTATTCATCATCCATCCATCCATCATCTATCAATCATCTATCTATACACACACACAAACACATTTATGCATGCTACACACACAGACACACACAGACACATATAAATCACTGTCCATTTTGAATAGGTAGTATTCATGGCCTTCTCCTCTAGGTTTCACCCCATCTGGGAACCCTTTGGAGGACTACAAATCCTATTCGCCTGCCAGCCAGCCAGCGACCGCCCCTTTTGCTGGGGAGGCTGAGGTCACTTTAGCTTTTCTTCAGTTGCAAGGCTGCCTTCCCACCCCATTGCGAAGGTCCAAGTTTTTAAATTATCTCTTTTTTTTTTTTTGCAGAGGACTGAGAGATCAGAGGGAGTCTTGGCCTCGACTTACAACAGTTCATTTAGTGGCCATTCAAAGTTACAATGGCATTGAAAAAAAGTGACTTGTGGTTTATCTCACACTTACGACCGTTGCAGCATCCCCATGGTTACATGATCAAGAGTCAGATGCTTGGCCACTGACTCACATTTACAACGGCTGCAGCATCTTGGGGTCATATGATCCCTTTTTGTGACCTCCTGACAAGCCAAATCAATGGGGAAGCCAGGCTGACTTAACAGCCACGCTTAACATACTTAACAACTGCAGTGATTTGCTTAGCGACGGTGACAAAAAAGGTCATAAAATGGGGCAAAACTCACTTAAATGTTTCACTTAGCAACATAAATGTAGGGCTGAATTGTGGTTGTAGCTCGAGGACTACCTGTACTGGGGATGCTTTGGATTACAAGTCCCATCAGCCATTTCCGGGGGGGTGGGATGTTGGTAGGGATCACCCCTTCTTCCAACAGCTGGCCCTGCTCAAAATACTGTTTTAAAGAAAATCTGCAAATTTAATAAATTAAAAAATTAAATTATGTGATTATGTGAAATTGTGTGATTTTTTACACACACACACACACACACACACACACACACAATAGGAAATGCTTTGGACTTCAGATCCCATTAGCCTGCTTTGCCCCTAAAATCAAAGCCCGCTTTTGGGGAGTGTTTTTGTGTTTTCCTTGCACTTTTCCAGCCAGTTTACAATCTTGCCAAACAGCCCTTGGTTTTATTGTCTTGTGCAAATATTGAATTTGTTATTTTTTTTCCCCAGTTTCTTTTTGAAAACAAAAAACAAAACAACAGGACTTGGTTTGCTTTGCTTTGCTTTCTGATTAATTGTTACAAATGGAGGCATTTTTGATACACGATGCCTTAGCCTCCTGAAAAGTGAAAGAAATCGACCCAAATTTGAAACCGTTTTCCCTCTTTCTCTTGCTGGAAGAAATATCCTTCTGGGTTCAATTCCAAAATGGGGGAAAAGGACACTGGAAGCATGGAGGCTGTTTGGAAAGATGGTTTTAATGGTGGACAGGACCACAGGCTGCTAGCTCCAAAGTGAAAGGGACGATCACATGCTTCAAGATGTTGGGAGAAGGAAAAGGAGGAGGGGAAAGATGCTGCGAGACCCTCCGTTAGGCCCCACTTTACTGTTTTCTGTTCCTGTGTAAAAAATGTGTCCCATTGGCTGTCAGACTCCCAGGGGCGGGGGGGAGAGGGGGTCTTAGCTTGGACCACATGGCTTCCCCTGAATGCTGGCTGATGCCATCTTCCCAGGCCAGGTGGTGATATGGGTAGAGGCCTTTGTTATGTAGAATACTCTGGCCCAAGCCTTAACGGCCCACCCATTAACAAAGGTGGTTCTGAGTTTCTACTTCTCTGAGTTTCTACTTCTCTTTTTAGGGGAAATATTCTGCCTTTTTAGTATATCTTGAAATATTTCATTTTCCTAGGAGAGGGGTGGGTGTTAACTTCCTCCACTCCTATTACAGGAAAGCTTTGCTCCCCCCATCACCCCTAGTTAAATGTTTTCAAAAGTCTGTCAATGGCACTCCAAACTCCATCATCCTGTGCCCAGCCAAGGGCGGCCTTAAGAGAAATCCAGATTTTAGAAACCCCTTCTAAAATCGATGGCACTCCAAACTCCATCACCCTTCCTGTGCCAGCCATATGTATGGGACACTGCTACGGCATATATTCGGGGACTAGCTATAATATAGGACGGGGGTCCCCAAACTTGGCTACTTTAAGACTTGTGGACTTCAACTCCCAGAATTCCCCAGCCAGCATAGTTTAATCTCTTGTAATCCCTTCCTCTGCAATCTGTCTCTACTTTAGGAGATTAAGAGGGAGAAAAAGCAGGCATGGCTAGCTGGGGGATTCTGGGAGTTGAAGTCCACAAGTCTTAAAGTGGCCAAAGTTGGAGACCTCTGACATTAAGGGGAGAGGGGAGAAAAAGAAACAAAATCAAAAGATGTTGGCAGAAGAACATAGATAGGAGCCTGGAATTAGAACGACAGAAACCACCAAACCAGAAGACTCTATTTATTTATTTTTATTTGTCAATCGCTTTCAAGATAATAGGTATAAGTATATACATAGTTATGAATACATGAAATGGGTACATATAAGAAAAATAAAAGAAGAATAAGAGAAACAATAGGACAGGGACGGTAGGCACATTGGTGCGCTTATGCGCTACAGACCCCTTAGGAAAGGGGTGAGGTCAATAGTAGACAGTCCAAGGTTAAAGTTTTTGGGGTTTGGGGAAGAAACCACAGAGTCAGGGAGAGTATTCCAGACATTTGACCACTCTGTTGCTGAAGTCGTATTTCCTGCAATCAAGTTTGGTGCGGTTAACCTTGAGTTTGTATCTATTGTTTGCTCTTGTATTATGATTAAAGCTGAATTATTCATTAACAGGTAGGACATTGCAATGTATGATTTTATATACTATACTTAGATCGGACCGAAGGCGGCGTAGTTCTAGGTTGTCTAGGTCTAGAATTTCGAGTCTGGTGGCATTAAAAAAAAAAAATGGATCTAATAAAACATAAAATGAAACTACTAGATAAAGAAGAAGTTGGCACACATTAAAAAAAAAAAAAATCAACAATGCCGAAACGAAACAGCGCCGCCCCTTTCGGTTTCCTTTTCGAGTTTCGTTTCCTCCGCCCGCAGAAGCGCAGCGCTGGCAACTTTTGTTTTCCGGAGATGCTCCGCCCTGCCGGGCAGGGTCTAAAGCCGGGAGGACCGTATAAAAGGAGGCGGTCGGAACCGGCGAAGTCAGAGGCGGTTTTTTATTATTTGTGGCTGCGGACGGAGCGAGAGCTCGAAACACGGACGGCTGAAGATGGTAAGAAGCGGGGCGAAGCGACCGTGGGAAAGCGGGGCTTGCGCGCCTTTGCGGCGGCGCAGCCTGTGTGTGTATAGATATAGATATATAGATATGGGTATATAGATATAGATAGATACAGATTTAGAGATAGATTTATAGATAGATACAGATTTAGAGATAGATTTATAGATAGATACAGATTTAGAGATAGATGGATGGATGGATGGATGGATGGATGGATGGATGGATAGATGGATGGATGGATATCTCCCCCCCTCTCTTTCCTCCCCCCCTCGGGGTCCTCCTGGAGAAGGAGGCCGGGTGGGGATGCGGGGTGGGCGGGAAAGTCGCCTTCACAGCCCGGTTAAAGCGATCCTCTGTTGGGCGCTGAATATTAACCCGATCCTCCGTTGCGCTTCCCCAGGCGCTGACCCTGAGCGTGAAGCTGCTGACGGGCGAGGTCCACTCCGTGGTTTGCTCCCCCAACCAAACCGTCTGGGATTTCAAAACCCAACTGGGTCGCCAGACTGGGGTGTCCCCCTATCAGCAGAAGCTGGCTTCCTCCACGGGCGGCCACCTGGACCTGCAGGACGGAACCCCGCTCGCCACCTACGGGCTGCGCACCGGCGACACTCTCCTGCTGATGGTGAAGAACGAGGAGTCCATCCCGGTTCTGCTGAGGAACGCCAACAACCGAACCACCACTTACCACGTCCTGCCTTCAGACACGGTGGCGCGGTTCCGAGCCCAGATCTGCGCGCAGGAGCGAATCCAAGACGGCCAGTTTTGGCTGACTTATGGGAGCCAGACCTTGGAGGATGGGCGCACATTCTCCCATTACAACATTTGCCCCGGTGGCACCGTGACGCTGAATATACGTCTGAGGGGGGGGAAGAGGGTCTCCCCCGTAAACCACCTGGGTCACCTGGGATGAATTAGCTTGTCCCCCCTCCCGCCCTCCGTCCCAATTTCTGTTTTGTTAGCTTCCTTTGCAATCCTGTACCTTGAATCACGATTTTTCTCCCATCCTTGTTGTTAGAAGAGAAGGGGATTGTGTTATGTAACTCACCTGTAGCTCTGGGTTTACCTGGACAGGGCTGTGAAATGAGAGTTTTGACAAATAAAAACAAAATTTTTTTCCCCCAGTAAAGACAGTCGTTTGTTTCTATTTTTGTTTGGGCTCAGCGTTTTAGGTAATTCAACCTCGTTTCCCTTGGATTTGCCTCCATAATCATAGAACAACAGAGGTGGAAGGGACCTTGGAGGTCATCTAGTCCAACCCCCTGCTTGAGCAGGAGAGTCCATTCCAAAGATTAGCCTCTACCTAGGATTGAACTCGCAGCCTCCTGCTTACAAGACAAGAACTCCACCTCTGGAGTTCCCCCCTTGGGAAGTGACTTGATAGGGGTGTCATGTGACAGTATTTGAGGGGCTGCCACAGAGAGGGGGGGGTGTCAGCTTATTTTCCAAAGCACCAAGAAGGCAAGACAAGAAACAGTGAGGACAATTAACCAGAGGAACAGCTTGCCACCAGAAGTTGGGGGTTGTGGGCCTTCATTGGAGGTTGCCTACAGGGGTTTTGCATCACTGGAGGTTGGACTAGATGACCTCCAAGGTCCCTTCCAGCTCTACTCTAATTTGAAGTGGAAATGCAGGCAGAACTTGAGCTGGCTGGGGTTGACTTGGTAACGTTTCAGGCAGTCGTATCCAGGTCTGATTTTATCAACTTGGAGAGGTTTGGACTTCGATCCCAACCTTCCTTCTTGATAAAAAAAATTTTGTGGGGGTCATCATTGCCTGTCTCGTAAGTTTGATTTGTTTTGGGATATTTTTTTTTTTTAAAAATCATTTTTATTCAAAGCTTTACAAAGCTTAAAAGTTAACAAACAGAAAAGAAAGAAGAAAAAGCAAAAGTACAGAAAGAAAGAAGGAAAAAAAATAGAAGTCTCCAATCTTTTCATAAATGTAAATAGAAATGATAAAAGTTATCTCATGCTCCTCTATGATTATAAAAGAACGCACTTTTCCCATATTATCCAAAGTCCTAAATTTCCAGGCAGCCATAAATGAAGGTATTGTTTTGTCTCTAAGAAAAGAAATTAGCCTCTCCTAGATGGTGTCAAACTTCCATTTTTGAACATACAACAGTCTCTTTGTAGAGTTGTTTTGAAGAATCTTTCCCATGTTTTAGACCTGGGATTGAAAGGGTGGGTTAACAAACCATCATAAAAGGGGGAGGATACCATTTTAATGATGTGCTGGTTTCCTGAAGAAGAACAGTGGGGGGGGGGGTCTCCATTGCATCTGTTGGTTTTTTGTAGAAACTGCATTACCCAAACTAGGTGACATCAGTGCTAGATGAAAATGGGGATTTCCAGGAGGGAGAGGGGGAGGAGGAGGACAGGTGGAGGGGGAGGACAGGTGGAGGGGAGGACTGTGGGGTTTTGGTGCTCTCTGGACTTGTTTGTTTTTGTGCAGATGTTTCATTTTTTAAAAAAATAATTTTATTAATTATACTTTAAAATATTAGACACAGTGCGACTGTCCTGGCATCATCTTTGCCTTACGTACCAAAGTATAAAATACATGTTCTTACATACATTTATACACTTAGCCTATCCAGTATATACATTTACAAAGCAAGGTAACATCTTCTGCACTGCTAATTTAATACCTTTTGTCTTGTCCATTATATTCAGTTGTAATTACATACGTAACCTCAACTGTCTGTTTTTACAAATCCTAGTTCATTTTTTTATTCCTCAGTCCCTCCTTTCCATTCCCACCATTGATATAATTTATTCCATATGATATTCTGTCTCGCCTGTATTTTTAAATTCCAACGTCAGTCTATCCCATTTCTGCACAAATCCGTATTTTCTTGGTCACTTCGCCTTCTAAGGGGATTTCTCTATTTTTCCATTGCTGAGCGAAAAAAAACCATTCTTGCTGCCGAATCCTAGTAAAAAATAGTCCTGGTTTCTTTTTCTATTTTTGTACAGATGTTTCAATGACATCGTGAGTGCTAGGGGGGAAAAATGGGGGATTTCCAGGAGGAGGGGAAGGACTGTGGGGGCCTTGGTTTTCTCTTAGCTTGCTTCTTCTTGTTGTTTTATAGACATTTCATTACCCAACACTAGGTGACATCATCACATCACTATCCTGATGATGTTACCTAGCTGGAGTGATTGTCTGCGGGAAAACAACCAAGCTTAGAGACCACCGAAGTCTCAGGGCTCCAACAAATCCACCCTCATTCAAAGCAAAAGTCTCTAGACGCATCTCAGAAAAAGTAAATTGGTTTATTAGAGATTGCCATGTTGGTGTGTGCCTGGTTGCAGCCGGTACTAAATCACACCATACATTTCCCCCTTGACCCTGGTCTTTTCCCCACCCCCGCTGGATGTGACTTCTCCAATGGGACACATCCGTCTCCAAGAGTCATCCATCATGCTCTCCAATAACCTTCTTATATGCTCCGACAACTTTGGGCTGCTGAGTTGGTTATCTAGGCATTTCAAGAATGCCTTGTTTTTCCCCCACTCCATTTTTCTGGCAGCTAAAAAGACCAAAGGGGTCTCTTTTTAGTTGACATGAAGATCGTGTCGGGATTGTGTCAGCCGAGTACTGGACAAGAAGAGGTGGTGCAGTGGTGGGATTCAAATATTTTTACTACCGGTTCTGTAAGTGTGGCTTGGTGGGCGTGGCAGAGGAAGGTTCCTGCAAAAAAAAAACCATTCCCTCCCCACCCCACTCACTAACCTGCTTTCCAGCTCCGTTCTCCTGTGCAGGGCAACCAAAGAAGGCCCAGCCGATCAGCCGGGACTCAATGGGAGGCAGAGAATAGATGGGGGCGGTCAGTAGTGGTATTTAATTTTTTTTACTACCGGTTCTGTGGGTGTGGCTTGATGGGCTTCGCTTGGCTTGGTGGGTGTGGCTTCATGGGCGTGGCATGGGAAGGATGTACTGCAAAATCTCCATTCCCTCCCCACCCCACTCACTAACCTGCTTTCCAGCTCCGTTCTCCTGTGCAGGGCAACCAAAGAAGGCCCAGCCGATCAGCCGGGACTCAATGGGAGGCAGAGAAGAGATTGGGGTTGGCGGGGCCAGTCAGAGGCGGGATTAGCCGGTTCTCACACAAAATTTCCGCTACTGGTTCTCCAGAACTGGTCAGAACCGGCTGAATCCCACCTCTGATGTGGTGCTCTAGGATGGCACCAGAGGGCGATCCTGCCCCACGGATGAACTTGGGCTGTCTTGCGAATTGCTGGAGGAGACAAAGGATCCCGCCTGGAACCTGCCAATCCCGCAAGCCGCCTCTTGGGCAAGCCAGTGTAGTGGATGGGCGACAGCCTCTCGCTTGGACGTTTTCTCTCTCTCTCTGGGAAGCCGCAACCCAGCACAATCCCTCAAACAACTTGTGGGGATGAGACACCCCCCCCTCGCCCGTAAAGACATCAAGAGCCGGGGAATAGGTTTGAGTGCGTGTCTTTCTCCTCGCCACTCCAGCAACAAGAAGGGACGCGATGGGCTTTGGAAAAGTCTGCAGGGACTTCTGCAGTTACGAGACACCCAAAGTGATCGTGGTGAAGAACCCTAACCTGGGCATCATTTACAGGCTGGTGCAGCTTCTGATCCTGGTTTATTTCATCTGGTAAGCCTTCCCGCCCTCCTGGTGGTGGTGGTGGTATTTAAAGATGCCCTGGGGCAGGTATGATTCAAGGGACAGCTTGACACGGGTACGTTAAGAAGATTTAGCCAAGGAAACACACACACACACACACGGGAATCTGTGACTTAACGTGGGTATTTATTTAATATTGCATATTATTATATTAGATCCAGACCACTGGGAGGAAAGAAGAAATATTCGTCCCTAAAAGCAGAATAATTTCCTTTTAGAGGCAGGCTGCAGAGAAATGGGGTACAACAGGAGATTTTTATAGGGGGAGCTTGAAATGTCTATGTGCTGATTCTAGGGCGACACATCTTTGTGTGTGTGTGTGTGTGTGTGTGTGTAGGTGTTTATTCTTGTGAGCATGCACTTCCTCTGGGAGACCTAGTTTAATTAACTCTGTTGGCGTTTGCAGACCTTATCCTTTGATATGGGGATTAGGTCTGGGTAACTTATTTTTTGGGTGGGGGGGCGTTGAGGGAGGGATTTTCTGCTTCAGGACTGGCCGAGGAGTCGTCCAGGTGCCACTGACGTCCTGCTTTTTGCGACAGGTACGTGTTTAGCAACCAGAAGGGCTACCAGGCGTGTGAATCTGGCCCAGAGAGCTCCGTCATTACCAAAGTCAAAGGGGTCACCTTCTCGCAGCACAAAGTGTGGGATGTGGAGGAATACGTGAAGCCCCCAGAGGTGAGACACCCCGCCCAGAGCAACTTTTCCAAGCAGTCAAGGGGGGAGCATTTGGGGGGGGGGGAAGGGGCTCGGTCACAGCTTCACCTTGCTGGAAATACAATCCTTGGTGGTATAAACAGATCAAAGTCAGGTGAAGCACTACTACCACTTTATAAAGCCTTAGAAGACCACACCTTCCTTCCTTCCCTCCTCTTCCTTCTTCTCTAATCGTTCCTTTCTTCTCTCCCTCCCTCCCCTTCCTCCCTTTCTCTCTAATCCGTCTTCTCTCCCCCTTCCTCTCTAATCCTTCCCTCCTTCTTCCTTCCTTCCCCTCTAATCCTTCCTTCCTTCCTTCCCTCCCAGCCCTTCATTCCTTTCTCTCTAATCCTTCCTTCCCTCCCTCCCTCTCCTCTCCTTTCTTCCCTCCTCCTTCCTTCCTTCCTCTAATCCTTCCTTCCTTCCCTCTCCTTCCCTCCTTCTTCCTTCCTTCCTCTAATCCTTCCTTCCTTTCTTCCTCCCAGCCTTCCCCTTTCTCTCTAATCCTTCCTAATCCTTCCTTCCTTTCTTCCTCCCCAGCCTTCATTCCTTTCTCTCAATCCTTCCTTCCCAATCCTTCTTCTCTCCCTCCCCTTCCTAATCCTTCCCTCCCTCCTCCCCCTTCCTTCCTTTCCCCTTCCTTCCTTCCTTCCTTCCTTCCTTCCTTCCTTCCTTCCTTCCTTCTTCCTTCCTTCCTTCCTTCCTTCCTTCCTTCTTTCCTTCTTTCCTCTCTAACCCTTCCCTTCCTTTCTTCTTTCCCTCCCTCCTGTTCCCTTTTTCCTCTCTAATCCTTCCTTCTCCCCCTCCCCTCCTCTACCTCCCCCACTCTCTATTTTCCCTCCCTCTCTAACTTGGACCCATGACCGCAATGGAGATACGATATCAGCAGATCTCTGAAAAGAACCTCTGGGAGGGTAAAAATGTATTTCTGCTGATGGCCCCATAAGGTTGATTCACGTGGCTTTGAAAGGCCAGCTTGGGCGGCTGCCTTCACACACGCACACACCCTTCCTCTCCCCCAATTGCAGGGAGGCAGCGTCTTCAGCATCATCACCCGGGTTGAAGTGACCCCTTCGCAGACCCAAATGACCTGTCCGGAGGTAGGAACCGTTGGAGGAGCTAAGCAAGAAGCCATCCCTTGGGAGAAGCGGGCTGGGCTCTAAACCAGGGGTCGCAAAACTTTTGGGCCTCAGGGACCACCAAACTCATCATTTTAAATCCCGCGGTCCAAACACCCTGGGAAAATCCCCCAAAAAGTCTGCAGGAAAATCCCCCACCCCGTTTTCCTACCGGTCGATCGTTCTTTATTTGGGATCGCAGGATACCGTCTCCAGTTCCGTTCTCACAGGAAGAGAGAGAGAGAGAGAGACTTTTGGCTTCGTGCAAGGAAAGCAGCAGAAGCAGCAAAAGTCTTTCTTTCTCTCCCCCAAACTCCGCCAGAAATGAGTCTTTGCCGGCGCAGCCTCTTGGAGCAGGAGGCCTTGCAGGGTCCCAAAGACTCATTTCTGGCGGAGTTTGGGGGAGAGAAAGAAAGACTTCTGCTGCTTTACTTGCGATGCAGCCAAAAGCAGAAGAAAGAAGCAGCCAGGCCAGGCACATGGAGCAAGTTTCCCCCTCCACCCTTTCCCCCCCCCCTCACTACCTCATGAGCTGGTAGAATCCCACACCTGACGACAATCAGCTGGTTGGCGGGAGGCGTGCACACATGCCCAGCGGATCTGTTCTGGGCGACGGCTCACGTGCTAGCAGAAATGGCTCTGCGTGCCACTTCCAACACGCATGCCGTAGGTGCACCATCACGGGTTTCTACTCTTGGTAAAATAATGTCCCGGGAGTTTCTTTTCCTGGATTCTCCAACTGGACGGTGGACCGTCTTGGCATCTTGACTGACCACTAACCCCTCTCCTGTTTTCTTGTCTTGTGCAGAACACGAGGGCTTCCTGCACTTCGGACAACGAATGTGCCCTGGGTGAGGTGGAGGTGCTGGGGAACGGTGAGTAAGGGGTAACACTCAGGGGTGGGATTCAACCGGGGTAACTACAGGTTCGGTCAACGTGCGCAATGAGCCGTGCCGGACGAATCAGCTGGGCTGCAAAACAGGGAAATATAGGACAGACTACGACAGGGGCAGATGGCGGAACTACCAGCTTGCCCGAACCGATCTGAACTGGCTGAATCCCGTCCCTGGATAACCTCTTCTCATGTCCACGACACTCAGTAGGCACCATGTCAGATTGGAAATTCAGCCGCCACATTTAATGGGGGTGGGTGGGGGGTGGAGGAGTTGAAAAGTTCAAGGTTATTCTGCACGTTGCACTAAGAAATTCCAGTTGCAGTGAATTGGTTCTCGTGATTGATGAAGGGTAGAAGTGGGAGAAGGTGGATTCTGTGTAACGCTTGCAAAAATACTTTCACTTTGGGGAAATTGCCTTAGACGTACCAGATCTGTTCCTAAATAGATCAATTGGAGAGAATATGTCTCGGAGTGATTGATATCATGGATACTTTCTTGATGCCTTACGCACCAGTTTGCCCTTCCTTTGTGTACGGAGACAACAATACCCTAAAGCAGGGGTTGCCAACCTTTTGGACCTCAGAGACCACCAAACTCATAATTTCAAATCCCACGGACCCCTAATATGAATTTTAACTGACGGTGGCTTGCTGACGTTGGTGGGGAAAGTCGGTCCCATATTCCAGAGCTGCCGTCCAGGCTGGTCCTTTGGTCATCCCCGAGCAGCTGCTCCTCCAGTCCATGGCAGGCCGGTGCACCCGGATGGAGGAGCAGCTGCTCCGGGATGACCAAAGGGCCAGTCCTGTGACTAGGGCAGCTCTGAAATATGGGACCGACTTTCCCATCGACGTCAGCAAGCCACCCCGGGGCGGATTTCCCTCCCCCGCCGTTGGTCTTACCTTCCAGTTCCAGCTCGTGTGGCTCTACTCAAGGTAAGGTTTGCGCTTGGCCGAAGGGTGGGGATCAATAGGTGGGCGGGCCATGTGGGCGGCACAGCCTTGTGTTCCTGCGCAGCCTGGATAAATTGCTTTTGGGGGCAATTCTCTGCGGACCACCAAAATTTTCTCATGGACAGCCCACTGGTTGGTGACCACTGCCCTAAAGCATAAAAGCAGAGGCAAAGGGGAGATTTGCTCTTTTTGTCATCGTTGTTGTTCTGCAGGACTGAAGACGGGGCATTGCGTCCCCTACAACTTCACCAAGAAGACCTGCCAAGTTATGGCCTGGTGTCCTGTGGAGAACGGGGCGACATTCAGGTAATAAGGGATGAGGAAAAGGCTCCCTTCGTTCCTCTTCCTCGCTGCTGCCAGACTCCGGAGACTCCGAGGCAGCACCCCACTCTGATATGGTCCTGGCCCCATCTCTGCATCAAATGCAGGACCCTCATCCGAGTCCTCCCCAGATTCCCAGACTGGTCCCTGTTTGTCCCCATTGTCCGATTCTGCTGCCATCTGCTCCGGCTGCCGGCGAATCACAACAGCCAGGCTGTAATCATATGTAGAGAGTTAGGAAGAAAAGCATTTCTGCACTTGGACTTGGGCAAAAAAATGCAGATTTCTGGTCCCCTGCCAGCTTTGCCTCCATCTTAATGTGGCTTTTTTTTTTTTTTTCTTTTTGACTTCCTAGTGAGAGTTTGGCAGCAATGGCGCCAGAGTTCACCGTCCTGATCAAGAACAGCATTCATTTCCCTCGCTTTCATTTTTCCAAGTAAGGACGTAGCGGACGATCGCTTAAACCTGAGCCAGTTGTGTGCGGCGGCAGCCAAGAAAGCTAATACGATCCTGAGGCATAGAAGCATAGAATCAAAATCACGTGAAGTATTAGTACTTTTGTAAATCCTTAGTGAGGCTACAGCTGGAATTACTGCATCTGGTTTTGGTCCCCACCTTACAAAAAAAGAGGTTGAGACTTTGGAAAAAGTGAAGAGCAACTAAGACCATTAAAGGCCTGGAGACAAAAATATATGAAAAACGGTTGCAGGAACACTGCATGGCTACTTTAGAGAAAGGAAGGACTGGGGGTGACATGATAGCAGTGTTCAAGTATTTGAGGGGCTGCACAGAGAAGGGGGAGGTCAAATTATTATCCAAAGCACCAGAAGGCAAGGAACAATGGATGGAAATTATTCAAGGAGGGAAGCAACCTGGAATTAAGAAGAAACTTCCTTAACAGTGAGGATAATTAACAAGTGGAACAGCTTGCCACCAGAAGTAGTGGGTGCTTCATAACACTGGAGATTTTTTAAGAAGAGGCTGGATAGCCACTTATCTGAAATGGTGAATAGAATAGAATAGAATGTAGAATAGAATATAGAATATAGAATGGAATTCTTTATTGGCCAAGTGTGATTGGACACACAAGGAATTTGCCTTTGCATTTGGTGCAAATGCTCTCAGTGTACATAAAAGAAAAGATACATTCATCAAGAGTCAAGAATCATAAGGTACAATAGAATATAGAATAGAATAGAATATAGAATGGAATGGAATGGAATGGAATGGAATGGAATAGAATAGAATAGAATAGAATAGAATAGAATAGAATAGAATAGAATAGAATAGAATAGAATAGAATTCTTTTTATTGGCCAAGTATGATTGGACACACAAGGAATTTGTCTTTGGTGCAAATGCTCTCAGTGCACATAAAAGAAAAGACACATTGCGGGCTGGACTAGAAGACCTCCAAGGTTAGGTTTCTGATGAATCATCTGGGTTTGTCTCTGCCCTAGAGAGAACATCAAGGACAACAGCGATGGCTACCTGAGGAACTGCACTTTCAACGCAACCACAGATCTTTACTGTCCCATCTTCAAGCTGGGCTTTATTGTGGAGCAGGCAGGCGAGGATTTCTCCAAACTGGCTCAAAAGGTAACCATCTTATTTTTGGCCATGGCAGTTTGTCTCGTTGTTGTGATAGGTAGGGAGGCCCCTCTGTTTGGGGCGTTGCGGGGCAGGGAGAGGAAGAAGCAGTGGCCTAGGTGCTAGTCTAGATGTGGGAAAACCCAGGTGCTAGTTCTCAGTCCCAGGAGCCAGCTGGATGACCTTGGGTTGGGCCACCCCCCCTCAGCCAAGTCTGGTGTGGTGGTGAAGGTGTTGGGAGTGTTAGGGCGATAAATAAAGGAAAGAAATCAAACATATGATAGCATTAAGTAGAGAGTTACTCTATAGGCATATTTTATCTAGATGTTAGGCAATTGTTTTCCTATGTATTGTTGGAAGTTACGATTCCCCCCCTCTTCTAGGAAAACAGCCCCCACCCTGTGTCAAGGAGGGCTATTAAAATAGCTGGAGCCAGCTTACTTTTCACAACAAAGGAAGGAGAAAATTACAGGCGTGAGATACAGAGGAAAAAACCTTACAAACTAGCTAAGATCCTTTTCCATAGAAATCAAATAGATGGCGTTATAAAAACTTATGAAAAGCAAACCAAAAGGCATGGCAGGAAGGAAACACGATAGCAAACAAGCAACTACAAAGGATCAGGACCATACAACCAAGATCCCAGGAAAAGAATTCAACACACACACACACACACACACACAATCAAAGTCTTCCAAGATTCACACCTACAAATCAAAGAACCTGAAGTGTATAAAAGAGAGGTTTTCCTACTCACTTATTAGATTAATCCTAGGAACGCTGTGAGATTTCTTATCTGCCTTCCTATTAAGAAACTGATTCCGACTTTCAACGCAGCTGACCAAACCATTTTGCATTTCTTCCAGCCTGGAAATTTGAATCCACAAAAGGAAAATAACTTATTATTATTCCTTGAAGGGCAAGGTTTTCTTTTTTCCCTTTCCTCAGTATGTAGAAGTTATTTATTACTCTATAGGCATTTCTTATCTTGCTGTTGTGGAAAATATTTCTCTAACCTTTCACGTGTTGTAAAACTAGCCTGCAATTAGTTACCTCTCTCTCATGTGACGACACATGATTATCCCATCTAAATCAATCTGAATCCATCTGGTTTATGTTCCACTCCCTTAAGAGGGAAACATACTTCCCTGAGAAGTAATTCCCTACATCTGAAGGAATAAACACTTTTGAAGTATGTTGTTAAAAGCACTGTTAAGACAATAGGAGAAGGGATAATGAAAGATAAACAAGTGCCAGAAGGACATTTGTCTTTTTGCAGGAAGGATGTAAATCTAAATTAGAGTGTTTTACAATGCAGTTAACTCTACTTCTAAAAGAATCTTAAGGTATAAGAAGAGTTACTTTCGTCAACGTGCTTTGTAACTTTCCTCATATCTGTGTGAATGCAAGGAGGGGTCTCACCCTTTTATTGATCATTTAAAAGTTAAATGTTGTTCTTCAAAGCCTCTGCTTAAGTTCATTTTTGACACATCGTGGTCTTAAGTTATAGCTGAACTTTACATTAGGATCCTTGGATTCAAGTCTTCCTAACAATGAGGACAATTAAACCAGTGGAACGGCTTGCCACCAGAGATTATGGATGCTCCATCCCTGGAGGTTTTTAAGACAATATTGTCTGAAATGGTCTAGGGTCTCCTGCTTGAGCATGGGTTGGACTAGAAGACCTCGAAGGTCCCTTTTAGTTCCATTCTGATTTTTTTCTTTCTGGCTCTGCCTTTGCCCTTGCAGGGCGGTGTGATCGGTGTGATCATTAACTGGAATTGCAACCTTGACCTGCCGGACTCCGAGTGCAACCCCAGATATTCCTTCCGCAGGCTGGACCCCAAATGGACTCAGGCTTCCTCCGGCTACAATTACCGGTAAAAAAAAAAAAAATATTCGCTGCTTTTTTTTCTGGAAAACAAAAGAAAAAGGCCTTTTAGGGGTTTCATCTTTGGTTTGTCAGGGTGTGTTTAAAGAGTGCCAAGGCTGGCCTCCAGCTTGCTTCCCCCTTTGCAACCGGTCAGCCTAAAATATTTGCAGTGGGGGAGAGAGGACAAATTGGAATGTGTGTGTGTGTGTGTGTGTGTGTGTGTGTGTGTGTCGGGATCCATGCTGTGCCGGGCAAGGAGGAGGCATCGCTCCAGCTCAAGGCCAACTGAAAGTATGCAGAGATAGAGAAGCTACAAGGAAACTCGTGTTCCCAAAACAAGATAAGTATTGCTTAATTGGACACTGTTTGATTGCAGGTGCGGGGAAAGCGGCCAGGGAAAAGATAACCACGGCGAAGTTTTCATGCCCCGCTTGCCAGATTCTGCTTCTCTTTGTAACCATTTATTGCTCTGATAAAACCAGCCTCTTGGGTGAAAAATCTCAGGCCAGGAGACTCCTTTGGCTAGCTGACCAAGCGGGAGAATAAAATCAAAATGGTGCAGATGTGACAGTCGCCCTTAAAATCCCGATTCCCTAAGTTTCCTGCTTGTTTTCCACACTCCCCAAGAGAGGAAAAGTAAATCTGGCCGGATTGGAATGACTGAGAAGAGTTTCATAGAATATCCAGCCAGATAACAGATAATCAGACTTGGAAGGGACCTTGGAGGTCATCTAGTCCAACCCGCTGCCCAAGCAGAAGACCGTATCCGAAAGGTGTGTTTTTTTAATCTTTGGATTAAAAAAACAACAACACCCCAACTGCCAGATCACCTTTTTAATCATCTTCTCAGGCCAACCCCCAAAAGAAGCTGTTCTCTTTCTGGTGCCACCCATAAGAGTTAAACCACCAGATCTGGAGAAAAAAAAAAACAACAAACACCACGCTCTGCTTTAATTCTCCAGATTTGCAAAGTATTATCAGCATGGTGGACGAAGCACACGCACCTTATTCAAAGCCTATGGAATCCGCATTGATGTCTTGGTGCACGGGCAGGTAAGGGCCATGCCAAGTTTATAGCGATGGAGTTAAGCAGGGACAGTTGGCCGTAGGGGAACAAGGTCCAGGTTGCAGAGATCGTGGCTGAATTGCTGACTTAAAAAGATTTTGTTGGCTCTCCCTTCTTTTTAGGCTGGGAAGTTCAGCCTTATCCCAACCATCATTAACCTGGCCACAGCCCTCACATCCATTGGAGTGGTGAGTACTGTGAGGGGAAAATAACGGGGACCCACAATAGTTGCTGTTGTTGTAACCTTCGTGTGCAGTTTGGGGTTGGTGGGGAGGGAAGGAGGGTTGAGATGGGTTCAATATTGACATTAGTCGCCTGATGCAAGTATAAAGGAAAAATTGCAATCAGCCTGTGCAATCTGACTAATGGTAGCTGACACCGGCATCGTAGTTCCCTATAGGCCGAAATTCAGGGGGGGCTGAGGCTATAAAAGAGGAAACATATGCCTAAAGTACATGTAAAAACAGCCATGTTGTAACACTGAGGTTAAAGGAATGGAAAAACTGCCCCTGTTGCTAGGACAGCATGAACAGATTCCGAAAATCGTGTGAGTTGTGGTTTTCAGGTACCAACGTTGAATAATGGGAGTGTCGGAACGTTCATGAAGTGACAGGGACATGGGTAACAAGGTCAGCCAATGGGAGCTGAATTGGGGGCTGAGACTGGAAGGAATCTGGGCGTGGCTTAGCTCTGAAACTGAGACTAATCTGCTCTGAAGCTGCTGTTTGTGTAACAATAGAAGAATCTACTATTGGTATTGTACGTTTTGCTCATCTCATTATGTACATAAAGAAGTTAATGAATCCTGCTGAATCAGGTCATCGGTGTGTGCTTTCTGGAAATGACTTCTGCAATAAATTCTAACGGGAGGGCTGTCGATCGGCCAGGAGCCGTCCCTTTCGACTGCTTGTCCGATCGACCCTCATTGCAACGTGGTGTAAACTCCTACAGCAAAGGCCTGGTGTTAGCTGTGCTTTAGTTTCTTAATAAACCTCTGAACCCTAAAGTCAGGCTTTTGTGGTGTGCTGTCTGTTCAATTTTTATTAAATGCAGCTATGCTCATAGTCAGGTTTTTCCCTGGACACTAGCAAGCCTTGGGGTGTCCCTCTTCATGTACTGATAATCTCTGCCTCCCCCCACTTTTCTTTGGCAGGTATCCTTCCTCTGTGACTGGATATTGCTGACATTCATGAATAAGAACAAGGTGTACAGCACCCGAAAGTTTGACCAGGTATGGTAGCAGAAGCAGATCAGAGTCTTCATATTTTGGTCTTCCATGTACTAGACTGGTTCATGGACTTAGACCAGTAAGAAGGACAGACAATCATGATTGTCCAAGAACACAACCATCACAGGGGATGTCAAACTGGGAAGGAACTTTTTTCCCCCCATAATAGCTGGCCAGCCAAGGTGTGTCTTGTGTTGCCACCAAGTTCACAACATGAAAAGGAGCAGGGAGTGGTGGTGAAGGGATTTCCTCCTCTCACAAAGCTGCTCCATCATCAGGGGGAAACAAATCATGTTTGAAAGGAAAAGCAGAACGATAACAGAATAAGAGAGTTGGGAGGGACCTTGGAGGTCTTCTAGCCCAACCCCCTGCCCAGGCAGGAAACCCTACACCACTTCAGACAAATGGATGTCCAACATCTTTTTAAAAACTTCCAGTGTTGGAGCATTCACAGCTTCTGGAGGGAAGTTGTTCCACCAATTAATTGTCAGGAAATTTCTCCTTAGTTCTAAGTTGCTTCTCTCCTTGATTAAGTTTCTCTGCCCACAAATGCAGGGGATTGTTTTAAAAAGCCATCAGTGCACAGCGGATACTCACTGGGTTTTCCTTTCTCTCTCTGGCCAGGTATCCAAGAGTCCCGAGGCTTCTGTGAAAACTGAAGTCAGGGACACCAATTTCGCCCCCAAACTTTCTCTTTGGAAGACTCCACCAGACCCCAGCAACCTCTCGGGCCCTAGACTTCTATCTTCCATCCAATCTGCCTGGGTTATATTTGCATCGGATGAATCACAGAATTGGAAGGGACCTTGTAGGTCATCTAGTCCAACCCCCCCCCTCTTCCCAGGAAAAGCTCCCTCCACCAAGCGGGCTGTCAGAGCTGCGAGGGGGCTCCTATCCTCACCAAATCCATTTCTGGAATCCATTTGCTCTCCAATCTCCCCCCGCGAGTTACACGAGAGAAGAGAGAATTAACTAACCCAGGTTAACTAACTTTATTATTAAGCAAGCTTTTGTGAGAGGCACAATAATGCCAGGCTACCAGATCTCTTCTGATTTTGGCCCTATGCTGGCTAGCATGCAAAAGAGATTATTTTTCACCCTGGACTCTTGTTTACCCTCTATTGAAAGTGTGGGAAGGACGCAGGGGATGCCAAGAGAACCCCCAAAGGACTGAAAACAGCAGATTTTGCACGAGGAAAGAAAAAAGACCTGGGAGTTTCGTCCTCAAGAGAGGCTTCCCTGAACCCCACCATAGCATCTCCAGTGAAACGCTCCAAGAATATTCGGCCTGGGGTCCCCTCAAGCCTTTCTCTGCCTTCACACGTGACATCTTAAAGAGCAAAGCAGAAAAGCGTCACCACCTGAGACTTCAGGGCACAAGACCTCGCGGAAGCCTCCCAGGCCTGCAGCTTCAAGGGCAGAGAAAATGGAAAATTATTCTATATACGAGTTGTAACTGTATCTGGCGTCAGTTATATTTAAATAGATATGTGAAATCCCATCCAGTGCAGCTTCACCAGAGTCTGGAGGGGGGGCAGGGTCCTCCTCCTGGAAACCAGCTTCTACCTGCTGGATGCCAGGAGTCAGAGCATTGGAAGGGATCTAAGAGGTCTTCTAGCCCAACCCGCTGAGCATCCCGCCTCAGTCCTCCTGCTCAGGTGGGACGTTCTATACCATTCCAGACAAATCTCCTGTTAAAAATCTGCACTGATGGAGATTTTTAACTTCTAAAGGCAAGCCGTTCCACTGATTAAATGTTCTCCTTGTCAGAAAATTTCTCCTCTGCTCTAGGTTGCTTCTCTCCTTGATCAGTTTCCATCCGTTGGTTCTTGTCCTGCCTTCGGGGGGGCTTTGGAATTGAACATCAAGGCCCCCCCCTCCATCTCTTTGACAGCCCCTCAAAGTATTGGACATATCGTATCCCCCCTGGTCTTTCTCTTCATTGCACTAGACATGCCCTTCAAAGCTTCAACGAGCTGAAAACAGGGATGACAAGGCTCCGACACCCACCCCCCAATTCAAAGCGTAAGTCTCTAGCCGCATCGCTGAGTAAAAAGAATTGATTTATTAGGAGTGACCATGTCGGCGTTACCTGGGTGCAGCCGACACTAAGATACATCATTCATTTCACTCTTAACCCTGGTCTTTCCCCCACCCCCTGGATGTATATTCGCCAGTGGGACACCTCCATAGCCAAGAGTCATCAATCGTGCTCTCAAGTAATAATCTTGCCCGCCAACAGCTTCGCAATTATCTGAAGCATTTAAGGAATGCACTGTTTCCCCCCCACTCCCTTTCTGATGGCAACTAAAAAGACCAAAGGAGTACTTTTTTTAGTTGACAAGGGACTTACGGCCGCTTTTCACACTTATGACCGTTGCAGCATCCCCACGGCCATGATTTACATCCGGATACTTGACTCACGCTTATGACGGCCCCACAGTGTTCCTGGGGTCATGTGATCCATTTCTGCGACCGTCCGACAAGGTGATGGGGGAAGCCGGATTCGCTTAAGAACTGTGTTACCAATGTAACGGCGGCGACGACTCACTCAACAGACGTGGCAAGGGGAGTCGTAAAAAGGGGCAAACCCACAAACGTCTCGTTTAGCAACAGAAACCCTGGGGCTCAGTGGTGGCCGTAAGTGGAGGAATACCTGAGTTGGAACTAGTTGAAACCTCAAGGATTCCATCTCCGCATTCCAAGAATCCAGAAACACTGGAAATAAATAGCAATCGTTTCGTTCTCCTTCCGCATCAAAGCTCTCTCTCCTTTTGATCCCTTTCCGGAGTGAAGAAGCACAGAGGGCCAAGCGAGCAAAAGCTAATTGAATCAGGCAATTTACACAATCAAATTAGCTGCAGGGGGAACAGCCAGCTTCGGGGAAGCTCAGACACTTGAGAGTGGCGGGGAGGGAGGCGCTGTGCAGCCAGGCTAATTGGGGTTGGCCGAGTCCCAATGGCGAAGCGCCAGCTGACATCAGTGGGTGGCACTTTGCAGGAAACGGATACCGCAACCCCCCCAAAAAAAAGAAAAAAAAAGATTTGTGCTGTTTTGCAGGCCAAGGTCTTCGCGCTGTTTCGAAGCGACACGCAGGAGATAGATGTGGGGTTGAGCCCTCAGGCCGTTTGTTTCTTTATTGCGGATTATCTGCTTCATTCATTTGGAGTTAGGCGGTCTCAAATTTATTTATTAAATATATTGGCCAAAGCTGGCTTGAAAGGAAAAAAAAGGATTATTTACAGCGCAAACTTTTAAAAACGAAAAGCCAAGAACAAAAACGGCGTTAAAATCCGGGCAAGAAAAATGCCCCCGTCACCCAAAGTTTGCTCCGGGTTTGCAAGAAGGGGAGAAGGGACACCCCCAAAGTTCCTTGCATTTTCCGTGCTGAGTTTCAGAGACGCCATGATCTCTTCTCCACAAGGCCTTTATTCTCCTCTTGATGTTTCCACCCAAGGCAGGACAACCTCAAGGCTCGCAGCTTTGGCTCCCCGGGGCGAAGCCTTCCTCGCCGGCTGCCTACGCAAGCGCTTCTCTCCTCGAGAACTTCCCAGCCAGGCCAAGGAGGAGAACTGGGCACCTTGGGTGTTGCTTCTGCCCAAAAGCAGGACGGGCTTCCTTTCTCAGGAGAGAAGCTGGGGATTCATTTGAAGCAGCCACTGGACGTTCTCCAGCAAGTGGGTCATCCCGTAATGCCGAGCGATGCCCTGGAAAACCTTCAAATGATCCAGGAAGCTCTGGGTATGGGAGGAAAGAGAGAGAGAGAGAATGAAGGGAAGGTGGGAAACCCTCCAGCAAGAGACTGAGATGGAAGGGGGGAAACGGCTTCACCCATTGGGGAGAACCGTAGTCAAGGACCTGAGGGAGGGAAAAGCTAGGAAGTGGCCTTGACTCTACCTTGGTGGGTAGTAGGAGGTCAAAGTCCCCGGCACAACTGCAGTATACGGGCATGTGAGTATCCTTAACGCCTTTGCATTTCAAGCACACCTGAAACACTCAAGACACAAATGAATTAGGCTCTGCTTCGGATCTCTCAAGAGAATAGGATGGCTTTGCAAAGTCTGCAGCCAGTTCAACACCCTCAAATCCTCAGCGCGGACCAAGAGGGCTACGGTCCATACACCCTGTACTCCAGGGCATAAAATGTCTAACCACTGAATCCCAGTCTCTGGGCTCAAGCAGCCCCAAACACGGTGATTTGTAGATTGTTATGGCCTGGCACCTCCTCCCTCATTGCCTAGGGAGATTCTCCGTCATCCAGGTCATTTTCAGTTTCATTCTAGACATGTTGTGCATGGACAATAAACCTTTGATTGATGGATGGCTGTCCCAAAGGTGTTTTTTTTTCTTCCAAGAGGCAATTGGGCTTTCTGGTTTTTATTTGAAGAGGTTTTGCTTCCCATCCAAGGAGCTTCTTCAGCTCCGACTGGATGGTGGGGAATGGAAGGATTTATACTCCTTTCAGATAGCTGGTCATTTGCATCCTTTGAGAGGGCCGTTGAGGCCACTTGGAGGTTTGTCTGTGTCTTCAGGGTCAAAGAAGCCATCTATGTCCAAATTGAACAGCCCTCCCTCAATGGGAGGGGGGATATGATGTCATCTATCTCCAGTCTACAACACGGGTCCTTTCACCAGTTCCATTGGCAATACTCAGGTGACTCTGAGGACACAGAGAAACCTCCAAGTGGCCTCAACGCCTCTCTAAAAGGATGCAAATGACCAGCTGTCTGCAAGGAGCATAAACGCCTATGGAGATTCTCAATCATCCCGAGTCATGGTTGTCCCAAAGGTTCTTTTTCAAGAGGCAAGTCTTTGTTTTCTTGGAAGCTTCTCCATCTTTTGCACCTCCAAATTCTCCCCCTCCCCCCACCCTAAAACAGGGGGATAGTGATGGAGTTTAAGGATGGGAAGAAACGTGGTTTGCCTATTACAGAATATCGGCTATTCCACCTCGCAGGACTCCTTGCTAAGCGTGGATTTTGTTAAGGGGCGAGTCGTATTTCACAGAAGCCCACCCAGGGGGGAGCCATGACCCCCACCCCTTCCTCACCAGATCTTGCAGGGTGAAGGCCATCAGCTTCTTCTGCAGGGCTTCCACCAGAGCCATCTCGATGGCGTCGGAATCGTACTGAGATTGGCAGTTGGAGCACAGCCAGCTGGGCAGCGGAGAGTCGTCCTGCAAGAGGGGAAGGAGGACAGTGGGGTGGGCTTGGAAGGAGAAAGAGGGGGAGGGGGTTTCCAGGGGAATGGCTCACCGCGATGGACGAAGAGCCAGGGAACGAGAGGGCAACAAGGCAGCGGTGTCCCAATCTTTGTGGCTCGGGTGACCTGGCGTTGGGGAAACCGGGCTGCACGAGTGGCAGGCCGGGGCACATGCGTATGAACATGCAGCTCGGCTTGCAAAGTGGAGTTATGGACACATTTGCATATGTGCCAGCCTGCCACTCGCAGAAGTTGAGCATGCACGCACGCCGTTCTGCTGCTCGTGCAGCCCGGTTGCAAACAGGCCATAGCCCAGCAGTGGATTGTAGAGCCCTGCAATAAGCGATGGATGAGTCTTAGTGGACAACCAGCTAAATAGGAGCCAACCGTGTGTGGCGGCAGCCAAAAAAGCCAATGCAATCCTAAGTTGCATTAACAGAGAAATACAATCAAGATCAAGGGAGGTACTAATACCACTCTGTAAAGCTTAGTAAGGCTTAGTAAGACCACACCTGGAATTCTGCATCCAGTTTTGGTCACCACACTATAAAAAGGATGTTGAGACTCTAGAAAAAGGGCAGAGAAGAGCAACCAGGAGGATGAGGGGACTGGAGGCTAAAGCATATGAAGAACTGGTTGCTGGAATTGGGTGTGTCTGGTTTCATGAAAAGAAGGACCAGGGGAGACATGATAGCAGTCTTCCAATATTTGAGGGGCTGCCCCATCGATTTCAGGTACTGGAATCTGTTTACCATGGATCTTGAGGCATGAAATACCCAGGAGAAAAAGAGAGATTAATTCGAAAACCCTGGAGGAGGAGGAGGAGGAGGCCTGGTCTAGGATTCCCGCTCCTCTCCTGCACTCAAACAGCAACTCCCAGAAGGAGGGAAGAGAGACAAGCAGTGGCAGCAGGTGGCAAGTGGGGTGTGTGTGTTTGTGGATCTGTGGGGCACCTGAAAGAGAGCCGGATCCTTGCAGAGATCCAGGTCCCTGCAAAAGTTGCAGTTTCTGCAGATCACTTCCGGGAGGACGTAGGAGCGGCAGGGGTCGAGGAAGTTGGCCTCCTTGGAGAATTCCCCCACATCGATGAGACGCAGGAGGTCGCGCTTCAGTTTCTGCACTTGGTTGGTGATGTTGGCATCCAGAGACAGCACCTGGGGAAGAGAGGGGGGCCATTTTTATCTTGCGCTCAGGATATAGAGCAATAGCCCTGAGACTTATACACCGCTTCACTCTGCTTTCCAGCCCTCTCTAAGAGGGTTAACAGAGCCTCTTGCCCCCCCAACAATCTCAGAAGGAAAGAAAGAAGGAAGGAAGGAAGAAAAGAAGAAAGGAAGGAAGGAAGAAAAGAAGGAAGGAAGAAAAGGAAGGAAGAAAGGAAGGAAGGAAGGAAGGAAGGAAGGAAGGAAGGTAGAAAAGAAGGAAGGAAAAAAAGAAAAGAAGAAAAGAAGGAAGGAAGGAAGGAAGAAGGAAGGAAGGAAGAAAAGAAGGAAGAAAAGGAAAGAAGAAAAGAAGGAAGGAAGGAAGGAAGCAAAGGAAGGAAGAAAAGAAGGAAGAAAAGGAAAGAAGAAAAGAAGGAAGGAAGGAAGGAAGCGAAAGGAAGGAAGAAAAGAAGGAAGGAAGAAAAGGAAAGAAGAAAAGAAGGAAGGAAGGAAGAAAAGGAAGGAAGGAAGAAAAGGATGGAAGGAATGATGGATGGAAGGAAGGAAGGAAGGAAGAAAAGGAAGGAAGGAAGGAAGGAAGAAGGAAGGAGGAAGAAAAGAAGGAAACAACGAAGGAAGGAAGCAACGAAGGAAGAAAAGAAGGAAGGAAGGAAGGAAGGAAGGAAGGAAGGAAGGAAGGAATTCAGCCCTCTCTGCAAACTCCAACTCAGGGTGTCCTTACGGTGAGGATTGAAGCGCCCTTCCATTTTTCTGCCATAAGTGATTTTGCTCCCATCAACACATCAAAGTTCCAATTTCTTTTTCCAAGAAGTCTTTTCCCACGAACTCCCCCCACCCAAGGAAAACTTTCTGGCTTTACCTTAATATTCACTTTCTTTTTCTGCTCGCTCCACCCCAGCCGCTCCTCCTCCTCTCCCTCCAAGGCCATTTGCTCCCAGGGGACGCCCTCACCTGACAGACGTGCTTGATGAACTCCAGCGCAGGATTGTTGAGCGCCAGGTGCGAGCCAGGCAGGGATGGAAACATTTCGGAGAGCTCTGCGGTGTGGCGAGACCCGGTGACTTTCTTTTGGATCTTCTGCGTGATGGTGAAAAAGCTCTGGGTCAGCTCGTTGGAGACGTACTCCTGCGAGAAGGCGATGGCCCCTAGGAGGGAGGAGGAGGCAAGCAGACACAGCCCTCAATGATGGGGAGGTAAACATCTGGTATTGAAAAGGACACCCCCCCACCTCCACCCCAAAAGCCCCACACTTTTTTTTTTGTAAAAAAAATTATTTGGGTTTTCACAAAACATAATACAAATAAAATATCTTTTTTTTTTGAGAATAGCGTGGTCCTGGGTTATCCTTTCTCCATACCGGCACAAACTCAATTTCATATTCATCTTTGGGTTCTATTCCATATCTTGTTACTATTTTAACATTTTCTCAATAATTTTTTCCCTTCCCTTAAGTTTTCTCAACCTTGCTTTTAATGATCTCAAAAGCCTCACATTTTTTTTTGCGCTTTGTTCAGGGTACGTTGCTGTCCAGGTGAGGGAGAGTCTAAAGTCCAATCAATTCAGAACAGAGCTGGAAGGGACCTTGGAGGTCTTCTAGTCCAACCCCCTGCTCGTGCAGGAAAGCCCATGCCATTTCAGACCAATGGCTGTCCAGTCTCTTCATAAAAACCTCCAGGGATAAAGCACCCACAACTTCTGGTGGCAAGCTGTTCCCCTGGTTAATTGTCCTCACTGTGAGGAAGTTTCTCCTTAATTCCAGCTTGCTTCTCTCCTTGTTGAGTTTCCATTTGTTGCTTCTTATTCTGCCTTCTGGTGCTTTGCATAATAGCTTGACTCCCTCCTTCTTTGGGGCAGCCCCTCAAATATTGGAACGCTGCTATCCTGTCATCCCTTAGACCTTCTTTTCATTAAACCAGACATTCCCAATTCCAGCAACCTAGGTTTTTAGCCTCCAGCCCCCTCGTCGCGTTCACTGGCTTCCAACGCTTAGAGGTCCAAGCTCTCTGGCACTTGGCCAGCTGCCCGGCCGCTTGGCCAAACGGACGGGAGCAGGGAGGCTGTGGGCACTCACCTGGCATGGTCCCCGTCTCCCCTACGGCCTCCTGGG
>NC_142021.1:2114829-2117329 GCF_049901735.1 Notechis scutatus | reverse complement strand
ACGAAACCATCTTCCTCGCAGACTCTCTACGATGGCCCAACTGTTCTCTGTTAGTCATTTGTCACATTCATAACGGCGCACACTCCTGAGCCAACCCAGCTCGGAGTATAAATCAAAAGCAGCCTTGATAAAATCAACACAATACCACAATTGCACCCTGAAATAGAACTTCCCAATCTATTATAAACTTATTTGTTCTTGAGTCAAAAGCCAGAAGATGCTATTGTGGAAGCGCACTTTCAAAAGAATGAAAGAGAATAATCTGCTTGGGGACAAGTATCAGCTGTAATATAAGAAGATGGGGAGGGAGGGAGGAAAGAAAGAAA
Organism: Notechis scutatus; assembly: GCF_049901735.1. Classification (NCBI taxonomy): domain Eukaryota; kingdom Metazoa; phylum Chordata; class Lepidosauria; order Squamata; family Elapidae; genus Notechis; species Notechis scutatus. Next base: position 2,117,003 of record NC_142021.1, on the reverse strand, counting down.
AGAAGGGAAGGAAAGAAAGAAAAGGAGGAAGGGAAGGAAAGAAGAAAAGGGGAGTGAGTGAGGAAGGAAGGAAGGAAGGAAAGGGAAGGAAAGAAGGAAAGGGAAGGAAGGAAGGAAAGGGAAGGAAGGAAGGAAAAGGAAGGAAGGAAGGGGAAGGAAGGAAAGAGAAGGAAGGACGGAAGGAAGGAAAGGAAAGGAAGAAAAGGAAGAGAAGGAAGAAAAGGAGGGAAGGAAAGAAGAAAAGGGAAGGAAGGGAAGGAAGAAAAGGAGAGAAAGAAGGAAGAAAAGGGGAGGAAGGGAGGAAAGAAGGAAGCTGTAGAATGGCCCATAATTGATTACTTGTGCAATGTTTTTCTCTCGTGACATTATGAAACTATTCAGGGATAACTAACCGTCATTCATACCAGATTAGAGCCTTTTAAAATAGGTCTGAATTCAAAAGTCATCCACAGCTCATGCTCTTTAATGCTGGTGCCCCTCCTTAAAAATTAAAATCAAATCCATATTCCAATCAGCTGCCGGCCTCCTCCGTTTTCACAACCTCCATGTTCCTCCAGCGCATGCCAGAGAAACTAGAATGACCTCTTGACCAAGGGCAGATTCCGTCATCTGGCATCTGTCTATCACGGATTGCCCGCTGGGGTCTCAACCTGGCCCTCCTCCATTGGCTGTTTGCTTGGAGACGTTTCATTACCCAACTAGGTAACCTCATCAGCATGAGGGAGGAAGGGTGGGGTTTTCTCCCTGTTGGCGTACAGTCGCTTGCCCTACCCAATGTTGGTGGGATGTGGTTTTCTTCCCGATAATCTCTTGATTGCAGTTACAGTTTTCTGCTCGATGGTTTGTCTGGTGCTAATCCCTGCTTATCTGGGGGCTTTGCCAATGGGAAAGGATGCGTTCGGATCTGGTGGTTTCCTTCACTTTTTATTCGAACGGTCCTCAAATGTGGTTTATCTCTGTGTGTGATCTGATGGACAGGTGGCTGATCTGTCCACATGCTAGTTTGAAACTCTTACAAACCATCTTCAGAAAAGAGTCTATTTGTGTTGTGGGGCCAGGACCATCAGGGAGTGGAGTGCTGCCTTGTGGAGGCTGGCAGCAGTGAGGAAGAGACCCCCGAGGAGCCTGTGCCCAGGGCACATGCGTGCAGGGCTGCTCGAAGGAAAGAGCAGCTGCAGCAGCACGGGTGACTCGGGAGTAAGGCTGCAAGGTCATGGTCTCTCCCTTAAGAGATAAAAGCCAGCTGAGAAACCGGAGTTCTTTGCAGGAAGCAAAGAAGTTTTTGCACTCTAGCCTGGTGGACGTTCGGATTCTCTTAGTTTGTGTCTGGAGACTCTTTGGGTTTGAAATATTTCTTAGTAAGTTTATCTAGTGTTCTTGGCAACCTTGCACAACCTTGGCAAGGCTCGTTCTTACCAGAGACAATGAGTTTGAAACAGCCTTTTAATCGGGAATTCGTAAAGAATCATTACAAGGTTTTGCTGTGACCTCCGTTTGGTGTTGGTTTCCTGGGAACAAGGTTTGGGTCAGAACAATTTGCTACTTAGCTCAAACTTTAGGGAAGGATCTTATTTTTAAGCCTATTTTCGTGGCATTCCGGCCGGCACCAATTGGTTAAATTCCCGTTTAAAATAAGATGAAACCAAGGGATACATGGCTGGGGGTTGGGGAGATAAGCACAGCCAGAACATCAAAGCCTACTTTGTGTGTGTGTGTGTGTGTGTGTGTTTTTACTCCCTCCACCCCCACCCCCCACCCCCGAGAAAACAGGAGGCTGAACATGTTGGGAAGCAGGTGGAGTTTATCATAAATGAGATAAAATTGGCACATTAACGCAGAAAGAATCAGAGGTGTCAATGGAAGGTCTCCATGGAAGAGCAGGTGTTGGGGTGCAGGGGAGGGAGAACGAAACTGTAAAATTTAGATTTTTCTTTTTTTCTGCAGCCCGTGCAGAAATGTGCCTCTCACGTCAGGAACATCTCCTATATTTCATTTTCCAAAGTAAGTTCATCTCCGAGGCTTCTAGCTGGCAAATCTTTTGGAATCAAAGGAGGTTCTAAAATTAGGTGGGGGACACAGAAAAGGGCCTTCGTGGGAAAAATCACTCCCTCTGAGGGACAGTTGCACCCCGCACAACGCCATTTCTTTTCTGAAAGATCCCCCCAAAAATGTTG